>NC_052171.1:19493909-19596409 GCF_902713615.1 Scyliorhinus canicula | reverse complement strand
ACATTCGCTCACTGCTCAATAATGGGCAGAGCTTTCATTAGAAAAAGGGAATTTGCTTCAGTACCTTAGCAGCCTTGGTGAATTTAGCAACATCGTAGTCACCACCCATGCGCAAGACGTCTTCAGTACAATAATAGAATTCAGAGAAACCATAAAATTCGCTGTTCTGATAATCCACTGGGGGCTGGTACACTCCACTGAGTGACGTTGAAGTTTGATTGGTTTTGTTCAAGAAGGGGCTGATAGCTTGCCGACATCCATCAAAATCTCCCAGTCCTCGCAAAAACACCGTGCGCCCACCTTCATGGACTTCATCCCTGATATCAACTGGCAAACAGGGGTCCAAGTACGGGATGTCCTGCGTCATTCCGGTCTTCTGGCCCAGCAACCTGCGGGAGAAATGGGTCAAGTGACTCTTTGCTCCCCCAAGTGTGTCATTTCACCCCCCTCCCCTCCCTCCACTGGAGTGTCATCGCTCTGTGGCGAGTATCGCAATCACCACAGACTGGGACGATAGAACATAGAACATAGAACAGTACAGCACAGAACAGGCCCTTCGGCCCTCGATGTTGTGCCGAGCCATGATCACACTACTCAAACCCACGTATCCACCCTATACCAGTAACCCCCCCCACAACCTTACATTTATTAGGACACTACGGGCAATTTAGCATGGCCAATCCACCTAACCCGCACATCTTTGGACTGTGGGAGGAAACCGGAGCACCCGGAGGAAACCCACGCACACACGGGGAGGACGTGCAGACTCCGCACAGACAGTGACCCAGCCGGGAATCGAACCTGGGACCCTGGAGCTGTGAAGCATTTATGCTAACCACCATGCTACCGTGCTGCCCCGAATGACGCAGTCCGTTACACAAGTTCAAACTTCAAGCTGACGCACAGTCGGCCTGACACAAATATATCAGCCAGCACCTGCTGGAGACCACTGGACAGTCAGAGAGCGCAACACACCGCTCATCACAGCACAAAGTTAGCTCATCACAAATAAGGCGGCTTGACACCTAAAAGATAACAGGATGCAGTCATCCTTGTGGACCCAGCACATGGCAAAACATTTCTTATACTCCAGCCTGTGATAAAAATAACATAAAAAAAAATAAAAAAATTTTAGAGTACCCAATTTAGGGGCAATTTAGCGCGGCCAATCCACCTGACCTGCACGTCTTTGGGTTGTGGGGGTGAGACCCACGCAGACACGGGGAGAACGTGCAAACTCCACACGGACAGTGACCCGATTCCGGGATCGAACCCGGGTCCTCGGCGCCGTGAGGCAGCAGTGCTAACCCGTGCTGCCCCAATAAAAAGAACGTTGATCAACTTTGAAGGACAGGCGGTCAAAAAGATCGAGGGAAGCCACAAAACTGTGAAGGAAGAGACAAGAGACAAATCAATCAGGCCGCAACGGGGGACTGGGAAGAAAAATGTCTTTCAGGTACGAATCTGGTACGATCCGACAGTTCTTCCTGGAAGCTCTCCCAGCAGGGGAGAGCGAGGAATCACTCTTCAGTTCAAGCTGCCTGTTTGGTCAGAGAAGATCTCTGAAGGCAGGAGGGAAGGTTAATAGGGTGGTGAAAAAGGCAGGTGGGACACTCGCTTTTAGCAATCGAGGCATAGATGACAAAAGCAGGGAGGTCATGTTGGAGTTGTATAGAACTTTGGTGAGGCCACAGCTGGAGCACTGTGTGCAATTCTGGTCGCCACATTATGGGAAGGATGTGATTGCACTGGAGGAGGGACAGAGGCAATTCACCAGGCCTGGGATGGAACATGCAAGTTCTGAGGAGAGGTTGGATAGGCTTGGGTTGTTTCCTCTGGAGCAGAGAAGACTGAGGGGCCAAAAGAGAAAATGCTGGAAAATCTCAGCAGGTCTGGCAGCGTCGAGAAGGAGAGAAAAGAGCCAACGTTTCCAGTTCAGATGACCATTTGTCAAAGCTCAGAGCTCTGACAAAGGATCACCTGGACTCGAAACGTTGGCTCTTTTCTCTCCTTCTCGACGCTGCCAGACCTGCTGAGATTTTCCAGCATTTTCTCTTTTGGTTTCAGATTCCAGCCTCCGCAGTAATTTACTGACTTGAGGAGGCGACCTGATCGAGGTGTACAAGATTATGAGGGGCATGGACAGGGTGGACAGGGAGTTGGCTGTTCCCCTTTGACGAAGGGTCAGTCATGAGGAGACACAAGTCAAGGTGAGGAGCAGGAGGTTGAGGCGGGAGCGGGGGGGATTTGAGGGGAAACCTTTTTACCCAGAGGGTGGTGACGGACTGGAACACACTGCCTGGGAGGGTGGTGACGGACTGGAACACACTGCCTGGGAGGGTGGTGACGGACTGGAACGCACTGCCTGGGAGGGTGGTGACGGTCAGGAACGCACTGCCTGGGAGGGTGGTGACGGACTGGAACGCGCTGCCTGGGAGGGTGGTGACGGACTGGAACACACTGCCTGGGAGGGTGGTGACGGACTGGAACACACTGCCTGGGAGGGTGGTGAGGGTCTGGAACACACTGCCTGGGAGGGTGGTGAGGGTCTGGAACACACTGCCTGGGAGGGTGGGGACGGACTGGAACGCGCTGCCTGGGAGGGTGGTGACGGACTGGAACACACTGCCTGGGAGGGTGGTGACGGTCAGGAACGCACTGCCTGGGAGGGTGGTGACGGTCAGGAACACACTGCCTGGGAGGGTGGTGACGGACTGGAACACACTGCCTGGGAGGGTGGTGACGGTCAGGAACGCGCTGCCTGGGAGGGTGGTGACAGTCAGGAACACACTGCCTGGGAGGGTGGTGACGGTCAGGAACGCACTGCCTGGGAGGGTGGTGACGGTCAGGAACACACTGCCTGGGAGGGTGGTGACGGACTGGAACGCACTGCCTGGGAGGGTGGTGACGGTCAGGAACGCACTGCCTGGGAGGGTGGGGGCGGATTGGAACGCACTGCCTGGGAGGGTGGTGACAGTCAGGAACACACTGCCTGGGAGGGTGGTGACGGTCAGGAACGCACTGCCTGGGAGGGTGGTGACGGTCAGGAACACACTGCCTGGGAGGGTGGGGACGGATTGGAACGCACTGCCTGGGAGGGTGGCGACAGTCAGGAACACACTGCCTGGGAGGGGGGTGACGGTCAGGAACGCACTGCCTGGGAGGGTGGTGACGGTCAGGAACGCACTGCCTGGGAGGGTGGGGACGGATTGGAACGCACTGCCTGGGAGGGTGGTGACAGTCAGGAACACACTGCCTGGGAAGGTGGTGACGGTCAGGAACACACTGCCTGGGAGGGGTGTGAGGGTCAGGAACGCACTGCCTGGGAGGGTGGTGACGGTCAGGAACACACTGTCTGGGAGGGGGGGTGACGGTCAGGAACACACTGCCTGGGAGGGTGGTGATGGTCAGGAACGCACTGCCTGGGAGGGTGGTGACGGTCAGGAACACACTGCCTGGGAGGGGGGTGACGGTCAGGAACGCACTGCCTGGGAGAGTGGTGACGGTCAGGAACACACTGCCTGGGAGGGGGGTGACGGTCAGGAACGCACTGCCTGGGAGGGTGGTGACGGTCAGGAACACACTGCCTGGGAGGGTGGCGACAGTCAGGAACACACTGCCTGGGAGGGTGGTGACGGTCAGGAACACACTGCCTGGGAAGGTGGTGACGGACTGGAACGCACTGCCTGGGAGGGTGGCGACAGTCAGGAACACACTGCCTGGGAGGGTGGTGACGGACTGGAACGCGCTGCCTGGGAGGGTGGTGATGGTCAGGAACGCACTGCCTGGGAGGGTGGTGACGGACTGGAACGCGCTGCCTGGGAGGGTGGGGACGGACTGGAACGCACTGTCTGGGAGGGTGGTGGCGGACTGGAACACACTGCCTGGGAGAGTGGTGATGGTCAGGAACGCACTGCCTGGGAGGGTGGAATCATCCTGTCGGCCATTCTGTGTATCTCCCCCCCACCCCCACCCCCCCTCCCCCGGCCCCCCGCAAAGCCACAGTACCTGTTTGTCAGGGTGATCTTGCGGAGGACGTGCTCTTCGTAACGCTTTCTGGCAGCGTTGCCGCCGAAACCCAGGAAGGTGGTGACGTAGACTCGGTAGACGTGCTCGGTGTGGTGGGTGTCGCAGCCCAGGTTGAACTCTGCCAGCAGGTTCTTGGCCACCTCTTCCTGCACAAGAGCAACCCACGCGGTCAGCGACATCTGAACGGTGAGCGGCCCCACCTTATCCTGCGTCCAGCCCGCACCCGGGGTAATCAAAACATTCAAGCAGCGGGCGACGGAGGGGAGGGTGGGGGGTCCAGGTTTTAAAGCAGCAATGCACCAAGCAGACTTTTCAGAGAGCAGAGGCAACTGTGGAGCGGATGAAACCACCAAAGCGCAGGAGCTGAAAGGGGTGCTGACTTTATCCAGGGGGCGACAAGAGGGGCAAATCTCACTGGGGCGAGGATATCACCGCTAACTACGAATCAAGACGGTCAGTTCAGCTATCACTTGTGCGGAACTCGCTGGGAGTGCGAGCTGATCACGTCGCAGCGAGGGCAACGGTCCAACAAACTATATCCTTCACCGACCACTGTTAAGAACCGAGGAACAAACGGAGCCGGAATTGAGGAGTCAGGTTTTGTAAAGAAGGAGACAGAAAAAAAAAAAAGAAATGAAGTCAAACATGAGATCCGAGAAGCATTTGGCAGAGGCAGGAAGGAGACTGAACAGTTTATCTGGATTCCTTTTCGGGCCAGAGAAGTTCATCATCTACAATTAACTTTCCCGTACCAGCCTCCCTGGACAGGCGCCGGAATGTGGCGACTAGGGGCTTTTCACAGTAACTTCATTGAAGCCTACTCGTGACAATAAGCGATTTTCATTTCATTTTTCATTTCATTCTAGTGCCGTTCAAAGCATTTGCACTGTTAATTGTCAGGGATAACATTCTGTGGGGAGTTGAAGGAGCAGTTGATGCACAAATCCGGCCCGCTTTAAAAATCGATCGGGTGGCCAAGGACATTATTCCATTTGTGTGAAGTAAGCAAGGGAAAGGGGAAAAAAAGCAACCAGCAAATCCTTGGGGTTTGTCGCTCATGGTCTTATGTCTTTGCCCCATTGTACAAGCTGGCTAGTTTGGGCATCAATTGGGCTGTATGTTGTGAAGTTGTCCCAGGGATTCAGCACAGCACCAGGCCACAGAATTTGGGTAGTTGGCTTTGTGTCGCACGAAGACACGGCCTTCAACCCAGACTTTAACATTCATTGCCAGAAAACCACTGGCCACACTCGCGAGCAGAGCAGAGCATTTTTCTTTACTGTTCTGGGGTCACAGAATGTAATCATGGTCAAAAGTCAGCGAAGATTACAGAAACTAGACTTGCTTTGTTGGGATATATAGGCTTGGGGGTGTTTCGATTGCCCAGTTTTGGATTTTGAAAGGAAATGAGTGTGTAGCTGGTGAAAATCCATTTCCACTGGTGAGTTAGCCTAGGACAAGGGGGCATCATCTTTGGTTAGGTTGGGTTACGGGAATAGGGTGGAGGCGTGGGCTTAAGTGGGGTGCTCTTTCCAAGGGGCGGTGCAGACTCGATGGACCAAATGGCCTCCTTCTGCACTGTAAATTCTATCGTAATATTAGAGTGGAACAACTCTGGAGGTGAAGTAACATTTCTTCATGCAAAAGGATTGGGCCGGGTTTCAAAGTGCGGGAAAGTCCAACACCAAGAACAGATGTTTAGGGCAGCACGGTAGCATGGTGGTTAGCATAAATGCTTCACAGCTCCAGGGTCCCAGGTTCAGTTCCCGGCTGGGTCACTGTCTGTGTGGAGTCTGCACGTCCTCCCCGTGTGTGCGTGGGTTTCCTCCGGGTGCTCCGGTTTCCTCCCACAGTCCAAAGATGTGCGGGTTAGGTGGATTGGCCATGCTAAATTGCCCGTAGTGTCCTAAAAAAAAGTAAGGTTAAGGGGGGGGGGGTTGTTGGTTTACGGGTATAGGGTGGATACGTGGGTTTGAGTAGGGTGATCATTGCTCGGCACAACATCGAGGGCCAAAGGGCCTGTTCTGTGCTGTACTGTTCTATGTTCTATGTCAGCTCAATGAATTAGGTTACTCCCTGGTTCATTGATGTTGTTGCCATTACAGAGACCTGGTTGAGGGAAGGACAGGATTGGCAGCTAAACGTTCCAGGATTTAGATGTTTCAGGCAGGATAGAGGGAGATGTAAAAGGGGTGGTGGAGTTGAGCTACTGGTTAGGGCGAATATCACAGCTGTACTGCGGGAGGACACCTCAGAGGGCAGCGAGGCTATATGGGTAGAGATCAGGGATAAGAAGGGTGCAGTCACAATGTTTACTACAGGCCTCCCAACAGCCAGCGGGAGATAGAGGAGCAGATGGGTAGACAGATTTTGGAAAGGAGTAAAAGCAACAGGGTTGTTGTGATGGGAGACTTTAACTTCCCCAATATTGACTGGGACTCACTTACTGCTGGGGGCTTGGATGGGGCAGAGTTTGTAAGGAGCATCCAGGAGGGCTTCTTAAAACAAGATGTAGATAGTCCAACAAGGGAAGGGGCTATATTGGACCTGGTATTGGGGAATGAGTCTGGCCAGGTGGTAGAAGTTTCAGTAGGGGAGCATTTCGGGAACAGTGACCACAATTCATTTAATGTGCTGGCGGACAAGGATAAGAGTGGTCCTAGGGTGAATGTGCTAAATTGGGGGAAGGCTAAATATAACAATATTAGGCAGGAACTGAAGAACCGAGATTGGGGGCAGATGCTTGAGGGTAAATCAACATCTGACATGTGAGAGGCTTTCAAATGTCAGTTGAAAGGAATTCAGGACTGGCATGTTCCTGTGCGGAAGGACAAAAACGGCAAATTTCAGGAACCTTGGATAACGAGAGATATTGTAGGCCTCGTCAAAAAGAAAAAGGAGGCATTTGGCAGGGCTAGAAGGCTGGGAACAGACGAAGCCTGTGTGGAATATGAGGAAAGTAGGAAGGAACTTAAGCAAGGAGTCAGGAGGGCTAAAAGGAGTCATGAAAAGTGATTGGCAAATAGGGTTAAGGAAAATCCCAAGGCTTTTTACACGTACATCAAAAGCAAGAGGGTAGCCAGGGAAAAGGTTGGCCCACTGAAGGATAGGCAAGGGAATCTATGTGTGGAGCAAGAGGAAATGGGCGAGGTACTAAATGAATACTTTGCATCAGCATTCACCGAAGAGAACCGTGGGGCACCGCGGTAGCAGTGGGGCAGCACGGTAGCATGGTGGTTAGCATCAATGCTTCACAGCTCCAGGGTCCCAGGTTCGATTCCCGGCTGGGTCACTGTCAGTACGGAGTCTGCACGTCCTCCCCGTGTGTGCGTGGGTTTCCTCCAGGTGCTCCGGTTTCCTCCCACAGTCCAAAGATGTGCGGGTTAGGTGGATTGGCCAGGCTAAATTGCCCTTAGTGTCCTAAAAAATAATGTTAATGGGGGTTGTTGGGTTACTGGTATAGGGTGGATACGTGGGCTTGAGTAGGGTGATCATTGCTCGGCACAACATTGAGGGCCAAAGGGCCTGTTCTGTGCTGTACTGTTCTAATTCTAATTCTAAAAAAAAAAAGAAGGAATTGATGGATGTTGAGTTTGGAGAAGGGTGTGTAGATAGCCTGGGTCACATTGAGATCCAAAAAGACGAGGTGTTGGGCATCTTGAAAAATATTAAGATAGATAATTCCCCAGGGCCTGATGGGATCTACCCCAGAATACTGAAGGAGGCTAGAGAGGAAATCGCTGAGGCCTTGACAGAAATCTTTGGATCCTCACCGTCTTCAGGTGATGTCCCGGAGGACTGGAGAATAGCCAATGTTGTTCCTTTGTTTAAGAAGGGTAGCAAGGGTAATCCAGGGAACTACAGGCCGGTGAGCCTTACGTCAGTGGTAGGGAAATTACTGCAGAGAATTCTTTGAGACAGGATCTACTCCCATTTGGAAGCAAATGGATGTATTAGCGAGAGGCAACACGGTTTTGTGAAGAGGAGGTCATGTCTCACTAACTTGATAAGAGTTTTTTGAGGAGGTCACAAAGATGATTGATGCAGGTAGGGCAGTGGATGTTGCCTATATGGACTTCAGTAAGGCCTTTGACAAGGTCCCTCATGGCAGGCTGATACAAAAGGTGAAGTCACACGGGATCAGGGGTGGGCTGGCAAGATGGATACAGAACTGGCTAGGTCATAGAAGGCAGAGAGTAGCAATGGAAGGGTGCTTTTCTGATTGGAGGGCTGTGGCTAGTGGTGTTCCGCAGGGATCAGTGCTGGGACCTTTGCTGTTCATAATATATATAAATGATTTGGAGGAAAATGTAACTGGTCTGATTAGTAAGTTTGCAGATGACACAAAGGTTGGTGGAATTGCGGATAGAGATGAGGGCTGTCAGAGGACACAGCAGGATTTAGATTGTTTGGAGACTTGGACGGAGAGATGGCAGATGGGGTTTAATCCAGACAAATGTGAGATAATGCATTTTGGAAGGTCTAATGCAGGTAGGGAATATACAGTGAATGGTGGAACCCTCAAGAGTATTGACAGTCATAGAGATCTAGGTGTACAGTTCCACAGGTCACTGAAAGGGGCAACACAGGTGGAGAAGGTAGTCAAGAAGGCATTCGGCATGCTTGCCTTCATTGGCCGGGGCATTGAGTATAAGAATTGGCAAGTCATGTTGCAGCTGTATAGAACCTTAGTTAGGCCACACTTGGGAGTATAGACTTCAATTTTGGTTGCCACACTACCAGAAGGATGTGGAGGTTTTAGAGAGGGTGCAGAAGAGATTTACCAGGATGTTGCCTGGTATGGAGGGCATTAGCTATGAGGAGAGGTTGAATAAACATGGCTTGTTCTCACTGGAACGACGGAGGTTTGAGGGGCGACCTGATAGAGGTCAACAAAATTATGAGGGGCACAGACAGAGTGGATAGTCAGAGGCTTTTTCCCAGGGTAGAGGGGTCAATTACTAGGGGGCATAGGTTGAAGGTGTGAGGGGCAAGGTTTAGAGGAGATATGCGAGGGACGTTTTTAACACAGAGGGTAATGGGTGCCTGGAACTCGCTGCCGGAGGAGGTGGTGGAAGCAGGGACGATAGTGACATTTAAGGGGCATCTTGCCAAATACATGAATAGGATGGGAATAGAGGGATACGGACCCCGGAAGTGGAGAAGGTTTTAGTTTAGATGGGCAGCATGGTCGGCACGGGCTTGGAGGGCCGAATGGCCTGTTCCTGTGCTGGACTTTTCTTTGTTCTTTGAATCATAGAATCCTGAGTCTGCAGGAGGAGGCCATTCAGCCCATCGAGTCTGCACGACCATTGGAAAGAGCACACTACTTAAGCCTATGCATCCGTCCAATCCCCGTAACCCCATCTAACCTTTTGGACACCAAGGGACAACAAGCATGGCCAATCCACCTAGCCTGCACATCTTTGGACTGTGGGAGGAAACCCACGCAGACACGGGCAGAACGTGCAGACTCCGCACAGACAGTCAGCCAAGGCCGGAACTGAACCTTGGTCCCTGGAGTGATGCATCACTGCTTCACATGCCCACTTCCATTGGGAGTGCTGGGTCACAATTTTCTCCTGTTTACCCGACTGGATCTCTGGCCGATTAAGCGACCTGAAGCACCAGGGTGGGAATCAAACTTAGGCCTCCTCCGCCCCCTCCCCCTAGTCTCCACTAAGTTGCAAGTGTGGGCAGCTGGTCCTCATTGTGGGAAGGGGGGAGAACATTTCTGAGTGTTCATTCCCGGGATGTGGGCGTTGCTGGCTGGGCCAGCACTTGTTGCCCACCTCGACCTGCCCTGGTGCGGGGTGGCTTGCTGCTCACAGGGCATTTCAGGGTCAACCAAATTGCCGTGGAACTGAAGTCAAGTCATCGAGGTCCACAGCACCGAAAAGGCCCCCTCGGTCCACCACACCTGCGAGGGTCGGAAACAACAGCCTAATTATTCCAAACCATTTCGCAGCACTTGGCATCGCAAGGGTTAAACACTTCTTGATACAGGCGGCACGGTAGCACAGTGGTTAGCACTGCTGCCTCACAGCTCCAGGGTCCCCAGGTTCGATTCCCGGCTTGGGTCACTGTCTGTGCGGAGTCTGCACGTTCCCCCCGTGTCTGCGTGGGTTTCCTCCGGGTGCTCCAGTTTCCTCCCACAAGTCCCAAAAGACGTGCTGTTGGGTGAATTGGACATTCTGAATTCTCCCTCGGTGTACCAGAACAGGCGCCTGAATGTGGCGACTAGGGGCTTTTCACAGTAACTTCATTGCAGTGTGACAATAAAGATTCATTATTATTATAGAGTAGGGAAGTGTGTTGCAAGGAGCACATAGCACAGCGCCGCGAGGCAGCAGTGCTAACCCAGCAGGGCAGCACGGTAGCATGGTGGTTAGCATAAATGCTTCACAGCTCCAGGGTCCCAGGTTCAGTTCCCGGCTGGGTCACTGTCTGTGCGGAGTCTGCACGTCCTCCCCGTGTGTGCGTGGGTTCCCTCCGGGAGCTCCGGTTTCCTCCCACAGTCCAATGATGTGCGGGTTAGGTGGATTGGCCATGCTAAATTGCCCGTAGTGCCCTTAAAAGTAAGGTTAAGGGGGGGGTTGTTGGATTATGGGTAAAGGGTGGATACGTGGGTTTGAGTAGGGTGATCATGGCTCGGCACAACATTGAGGGCCGAAGGGCCTGTTCTGTGCTGTACTGTTCTATAGGGAGGTTGCGGACACAGTCAGACTGGGTGAGGATGGCAAATTTCCTTCCCTAAAGGACATTCTTATTTTGTATTTGAGAGTACCCAATTCATTTTTTCCAATTAAGGGGCAACTTAGTGTGGCCAATCCACCTAGCTTGCACATTTTTCGGGTTGTGGGGGCGAAACCCACGCAAACACGGGGAGAATCTGCAAACTCCACACGGACAGTGACCCGGGGCCGGGATCGAACCTGGGACCTCGGCGCCGTGAGGCAGCAGTGCTAACCCACTGCGCCACCGTGCTGCCCAAAGGATGCTCTTAAGCGCACACGAGAACGACGTGAACCTGGCGAGGGAAAGGGAGTCTGTGCTCGCGTTCTCTGGGGTTTTGTGACCTTAAGGCTCCACGTTGCCCCTCTCTGCTCAGTGAACTATCAATGAATTGTTGCAAAGCAGACTCGCTTTTAAAATGGAGAGCAGGCAGCACACAAGATTATAACCAGCCGCAGCGTAATCAGTTTTCACAGCACATGCACAGGAAGCTCTGGCCTGGAATCATAGCCCTCAGGATCTGCCATGCGAGGGGCTGAACAGCATCAGATTTAAAACAAGGGAACACAAAACCAAAAGGGGGAGAAAAAAAAAAAGAGGTAGGACAGATAATAACCTGTTGTGAAGAGGCAAAGCTTACAGTTTTGGGCACTTCATAGGCTATTTGAGTAGAGACCCCTCCCATGTCCAATACACCAGTTGTCCTCTTCCTGATAACAGCTGCCTGGGCCTCATTACCAGGAAGATTGACTTCCACAACCGAACCCTCACCTGTGTGAATTCAGCAAAGCACAACCAGTTAGTCACCTTCCCCGCCTCAGCCTTGACACAAACTTTGCGCACGGCCCAGCTCCCAAGTCGCATTTTATTCCCGCTGCATCCCAAATATCCCAGGTGCGAAGACCTCTCCGCCCCGCGTTTCAGGTGCGTTGCGTTTCCAGTGGCACCTCGCACCTCAGTCAGAAGCTGGTCGATGCAAGTCACAATCCAGACACTAACGCACACTATCTAAGTTGACAAGCCGTGGTACTGATCGGTGGGAGTGACTGACATCAGTTTAAGATGTGTTCCTTGAAAGGTGCACGCAGCTCTGATCAAAGTGATTGTGGTGTAATGTTAACAGGTGTGAGCGTCACCCAAAACACGTCACACCCTCACTTTAGTATTCCAACCAAACGTTCATGGATTTTCTTCACAGAATTAGTTACGGTGACAACGTTCCAAAACGACACACGTCTCTCTCTGCCTAAATCTTAACTCTAAGGTTGGATTTTCTGCCTATTATTACCGAGGCACATATCCTCGGTAAGTGCAAGAGATCGGAAATTTATTCAAGGCATTGTTTGCACATGAAGGTGTGAAAGCTTTGGTACAACAGCTGCGAAATAGCTGGGCGAGCAGAGTAGCCAACTCTTCCAATTGCAGCTGCTCCCTGAACAGCAGCAGCTGCTCCCTCAACAGCAGCAGCTGCTCCCTGAACAGCAGCAGCTGCTCCCTCAACAGCAGCAGCTGCTCCCTCCACAGCAGCAGCTGCTCCCTCCACAGCAGCAGCTGCTCCCTCAACAGCAGCAGCTGCTCCCTCAACAGCAGCAGCTGCTCCCTCAACAGCAGCAGCTGCTCCCTCAACAGCAGCAGCTGCTCCCTCAACAGCAGCAGCTGCTCCCTGAACAGCAGCAGCTGCTCCCTCAACAGCAGCAGCTGCTCCCTCAACAGCAGCAGCTGCACAATCTTTCCCACTTCCCAAACTAAATGAAGAGCAGTTTTGAGGGAGTGCCGCACTGTCAGACGTTCCATCTTTCGGATGGTCTCATACTGAAACCATCTCTCGGGTGAAAGAAAACACGTCTCTTGGCATTTATCTCGAGGGGGGGGGCCTTAACCAACATCTTAAAAAGAAAACAGATAAAAGTAAAATACTGCAGACGCTGGAAATCTGAGATAAAATTTGGCAGATCTGGCAGCATCAGTGAAGACAGAAGCAGAGTTAACGTTACGGATCGCAATGACCCTCCTGCAGAACTGGAGGAAGGTAGCCATGGACAGAATGATATGGCTGGACAAGAGATGGAGGTGGAGTTGGTTTGTCCATAGGTCCTTTGCATCGACCCGTCTCTGGTCTTCTATTCTGCCCCACCTCCTCCTGCCCCGTTGCAACTGCACCATTTTGTACATTTCTCCCTTGCTGCAGCTGTGCAGAAAGGACACGACTATCAGAAACGTTATCTCCGCTCGCCTCTCCCACAGATGCTGCTAGACCCGCCAAGTTTACCCTGAATTTGCTCTTCGTCCGCTCGGAGACAGGCTGCCTGATCGTTAACACATGGCTGTCTACGGGAGCTTCCCGTGCGCAGACTGGCGCAGCCGCTCACGGGGTGAACCTGCTGGGCAGTAGGTCCAGCCCCGTTGGGTGACAGCTTCACCCCTGCTCCAGCAGGGAGTCAAACCGCACTATATTTACCAAGAGATCAGCAATGAATTGCCCGTTTCAATCAGAAGAGCGATGACACAGACTGGTGTGTCAAACATCAGGAAGAAACCCAGACCCCACCCACTCTTTTACACAGCACAAACAAACTTTTACCGTCACTGATGTGGTCGAAGCGGCCCAGTACAAAATTGATTCCGATCCAAGCGTATACCCCTGAAAGTGGAGAAACAAAAGGATTCTATTACTGTGTCGAAAACTTCCGCCTCCGCGTAAGACTTTGGACTGAAAATGTCATGGGTAACAACACAGTTAAATTTATCAAGTTTTACTTGCGCAAGGAGAGTGACCACGACAATCAAAGGTCGCGGCCAAGCACACTCTGACACACAAAAGGGATGTACAGATCTTTGTACACCAAAAAGAAGCATCCCCCACAGGTAGACATCAATAACTACTGAGCCTATCTGTTGGCTTCATAGAATTATAGAATTTACAGTACAGAAGGAGGCCATTCAGCCCATCGAGTCTGCACCGGCTCTTGGAGAGAGCACCCTACCCAAGGTCAACAACTCCACCCTATCCCCATAACCCAGTCACCCCACCCAACACTAAGGGCAATTTTGGACTCTAAGGGCAAGTTATCATGACCAATCCACCTAACCTGCACATCTTTATGACTGTGGGAGGAAACCGGAGCACCCAGAGGAAACCCACGCACACACGGGGAGGATGTACAGACTCCGCACAGACAGTGGCCCAAGCCGGAATCGAACCTGGGACCCTGGAGCTGTGAAGCGATTGTGCTATCCACAATGCTACCGTGCTAAGACAAAGACAAAGGTATAATTTCGATACGAAGGAGGTGATCAGATGATGTCACTGCATTCTGCGGTAATTCTGCAGAGGTAGGTATATTAGCAATACAAAAGCCGAGGTGATCAATCGACGTCATCGTGCTCCGTGGTACTGCTATAGGCAAAGGTGTGTGTGTGTCACAATACAAAGGGGAGGGTGATCTCGTCAGGAAACCGATCAATATCCAGACAGTGTAATCAACTTGCTTGCTGACTGAATTAATGCAGGTAGCTGCAGCAATTTCTTTGGTACACTTTAAATCTTTACGTCAAGTATCCCACCATGCTCTCGTTGGTCATTTTAGGTTTTCACAGCTGCTCCGACAACTTCAGACATGCCCGGCTGCAAAAACTGCTGAACATTAAATACCGGTAATACCGGAATCAGAAAACAAACGTGAAATTCACTCGGGATTGACGTTTGTGAAATAATTGCCCAGCGAGTACTGTTGGCACCAGGACAGAAGCTGTTGGAAAGAGTTAACAATGGATAGAAGGCGGTAGTGAGGGGAGGGAGTGAGGCTGGGAGCCCGAGCCGGAGGGAGAGGAATAGCGCGGAGAGTTACGGACCAGATGGAGAGAGGCCATTGCTGCAAATCGAAGATTGCCAACAAAAGTGCTTTGTCTGCCAACTGTTCCGAATTAAACTCTATCCGTTATATCAACTTGGGAATTTGGGAACTTGGGATATTTCGAACCAACTTTTTAATGAGCCGAGTAAGGCCTGGAAGGGAGCAGCCAGAGAATACAGTCCAGTTCAGGATTCCTATGGAGGTGACAAAATTCGATGTGAAGAAGTACCTGCAGAGCATCTATAGTGTCCCAGTGGCTGCTGGGAGGACCAGGATACAATACTGCACTAAGAAGAGAAATGATAAGAATCATAATCAGATAAGAACCTGATTATGATGCCGCCTATGTTCAGCTGGTAAGTGCAAGCCAATTTCTTTCTATCTTATTCCCTATTGCTCCCAAGTAATGACATGGTTAGCTCCTCTTCGTTGTTTGACCCAAGTTACAACTCCCTTGGTTAATTGCCTATGCACAGATTAAATGGTTACTGTATATGAAAGCAGCTCTGTTACTTGATAATGAAAAAATATTTAGTGTACGCCTCCTTCAGAAGCAAAAAGATTTACTGTAATTTCCTGGAATTCTGTAATTTCTTGGAATTCTTTCCCATCCGTCCTTTGATAAAATGATATAAATTATTAAATAAAGGCATTCCAGTGCCAACACTTTCATTGAAAAAAAAACAATGGATAGAAACACACACACTTATTTTCAATTCAGTAAGAGGTCTGACAACACCAGGTTAAAGTCCAACAGGTTTGTTTCAAATCACTAGCTTTCGGAGCACTGCTCCTTCCTCAGGTGAATGAAGAGGTAGGTTCCAGAAACATGTATATAGACAAAGTCAAAGATGCCAGACAATGCTTAGAATGCGAGCATTTGCAGGTAATTAAGTTTTTACAGATCCAGAGATGGGGGTAACCCCAGGTTAAAGAGGTGTGAATTGTCTCAAGCCAGGACAGTTGATAGGATTTTGCAAGCCCAGGCCAGATGGTGGGGGATGAATGTAATGCAACCTGAATCCCAGGTCCCGGTTGAGGCCGTACTCATGTGTGCAGAACTTGGCTATAAGTTTCTGCTCGGCGATTCTGCGTTGTCGCGCGTCCTGAAGGCTGCCTTGGAGAACGCTTACCCGGAGATCAGAGGCTGAATGCCCTTGACTGCTGAAGTGTTCCCCGACTGGAAGGGAACATTCCTGCCTGGCGATTGTCACACGATGTCCATTCATCCTTCTGCATGGTCTCGCCAATGTACCACACTTCGGGACATCCTTTCCTGCAGCGTATGAGGTAGACAATGTTGGCCGAGTCGCACAAGTATGTGCCGCGTACCTGGTGGGTGGTGTTCTCGCGTGCAATGGTGGTACCCATGTCGATGATCTGGCACGTCTTGCAGAGATTTCCATGGCAGGGTTGTGTGGTGTCGTGGTCGCTGTTCTGAAGGCTGGGTAGTTTGCTGCAAACAATGGTTTGTTTGAGGTTGCGTGGTTGTTTGAAGGCCAGTAGTGGGGGTGTGGGGATGACCGTGGCAAGATGTTCATCTTCATCGATGACGTGTTGAAGGCTGCAAAGAAGATGCCGGCGTTTCTCCGCTCCGGGGAAGTACTGGATGACGAAGGGTACTCTGTCGGTTGTGTCCCGTGTTTGTCTTCTAAGGAGGTCGGTGCGGGTTTTTGCTGCGGCGCGTTGGAACTGTCGATCGATGAGTCGAGCGCCATAATCCCGTTCGTACGAGGGCATCTTCATACCTGGTGTTGTAAGACTTCTTACTGTGCTTACCCCAGTCCAGCGCCAGCATCTCCACATCACTATTTTAAACTGCTAGTTTTTAGCCTCGGTCCGCAAGAGTTTGATGACCTTGGAAGTGATTTTGAAAATGAAGCTTGCCCTTGTGGAACATGATCAGCACATTGTAAAAAGCTTTGGAATGCCATTTTTATCAACTTTGCTGAGGAGTTGATGACTGTCTCCAATACAACCAGCAAGCAGTGGTGCATTTAAAAAAAAACACTCAATTTTCGATCATTTAAAAACAGGATAGTCGCATGATTAAAAATGCTCATTTTAGAGGGCGGCACAGTGGTTAGCACTGCTGCCTCACGGCGCCAAGGACCCGGGTTTGATCCCGGCCCCGCGTCACTGCCCATAGGGATTTTGCACATTCTCCCTGTGCCTGCATGGGACTCACCCCCACCACAACCCAAAAGATGTGCAGGGTAGGTGGATTGGCCACACTAAATTGCCCCTTAATTGGAAAAAAATTATTGGGTACTCTAATGTTTTTTAAAAAATGATTTTAATGCCAATTTTGTACGATGAAATCCATTGCAAATGGTATACAAGCGTGTGCCAAGCGACCACTCTCAGTGCATTGAGGAACCTTCTTGAAAGTCACATAGAACATAGAACAGTACAGCACAGAACAGGCCCTTCGGCCCTCGATGTTGTGCCGAGCAATGATCACCCTACTCAAACTCACGTATCCACCCTATACCCGTAACCCAACAACCCCCCCTTAACCTTACTTTTTATTAGGACACTACGGGCAATTTAGCATGGCCAATCCACCTAACCCGCACATCTTTGGACTGTGGGAGGAAACCGGAGCACCCGGAGGAAACCCACGCACACAGGGGGAGGACGTGCAGACTCCGCACAGACAGTGACCCAGCCGGGAACTGAACCTGGGACCCTGGAGCTGTGAAGCATTTATGCTAACCACCATGCTACCCTGCTGCCCCTTTTTCTGAAACATCTTTTTCTGAAAATTGAGCCGCACGGGCTAATGGCAGATATTTGGCCGAGTCCAAGGCAACAAAAACGCCCTCAAGGCAGATTCAATTCCTGCCTGGCTTTCTGACTGCACCTAACGCAGAAACTCTGGACCAAGAAGTCCACTCCATCCCACCAAGCTGCTCGCAAACCAGCTCTCCAACTGGGAAATGAGTGGCACAGCTTTCCCTTGCTGCCGGTGTGGAGACATCCAGCTGAGCGAAGCAGGAGAACATCCATTTGCTTCTGCTGGGTGACCTTGCCGCGGACCCCATTAAAACGGGCCCCGCTGGCTCAGGGAGACTGTGGCCAGGTCCAGTCCAAAGCCCGGCCCTGCCTCCAGCTCACTGGAGTCGTGTCCGTGCTCACATTCTGCTCGAGCAGCGCAGTGGGCTGAACAAAAGGGAATCGGCCGACTGCCTGCCTCACAGACTTGCCAGTTCATATTTACCCACGCGCTCAGTGCGCTTGTCAATTCACTGGAAAGCTGAGAACTGCTGTCCCCGCCCGCCTGCCACTGCAGAATGCTTACCTTCTTGTTTTCCCGAAATGACCTCTGCGTGCGAGTCTGCAAAGAGGAAGTCGAAGTTGAGGGGAATATCTGTCCGCAGGTCTTCAAGGATGGCATTTTGCTGGCTGCAAGACCAAACGTGGGGTCAAAACTTGAAATATGTTTATTGACCAGTGTGCAGACAGCTCAGAGTGAATACTCCCCCGTTCTCTCCCCCCCGCCCCCCAGACTGGACCTTATCTCATTACACCTCTGTTGTTGAACGCGTCTCGGTGATGGATCGTTGTGTGTGTAACGGCTGCTGGGAAGCTATTTGGCTGTGAGGGCGTCACAAGGGAGCTTGCAGAGAGAAACTTTCCAATAGGTATCACCAGATTTCAACAAAGAGTGGGATTATTTCCCACCAATCAAACCAGGATAAATGAAGGTGAACTGAACCACCTCCATGATGTGAGTCACCCAGGTCCACAGCACAGAAAAGGCCCTTCGGCCCATCTACGCCGGTCAAAAACAACCTAAACATTCTAATCCCATTTCCCAGCACTTGGCCCATCGCCTTGTCTGCCCTGCCATTGCAAGCGTACATCTAAATGCTTCTGAAACGTTACGAGGGTCTCTGCCTCCACCCCACTTTCAGGCAGCGAGTTCCAGACTCCCATCACCCTCTGGGTGAAAAACGTTTCCTTCACATCTCCTCTGAACCGTCTTACCATCTCACCGTAAATCTATCCCTCCAAGTCACTGATCCCTCCACCAAGGGGAAACGTTTATTTTGCAACAGACCCAGGCACCAAAGTGGAGATATTTCTGCCCCATCCAGAACGCATCTTGCTCGAGTACCAGGCTGGTTGAAAAGAGTTGAATAGGCCCAGATTCTCTGGAGTTGAGGAGAACATGGCGTGGTGTCATCGAAATGTATACATTTCTTTGAAGGTTTCAGAGGCCGAGAGGCCGTTTCCTTCGGCGGGAAAGCAGGAGAAGGGGTTGGTCATTCAGATAGGAGATGAAGTGAAATGTCGTCATCCAGAGGGTTGTGAAGCTTTGGAGTTCTCCATCACACAGGCTGTGGATGATCAGTCACTGAGTATGTTAAAGACGGAGATTGACATGGCACTGAGGGAAGCTGGGAGCAGGCAGCAAAGCGGACAGACCACGTCTCTAACTCCCATTCAAACTCCCGCGGGGGGTGGGGCACAGTGGTTAGCACCGCTGCCTCACAGTGCCAGGGACTCCGGTTCGAATCCGAGCTTGGGTGACTGTCTGCACGGAGACATGCCGGTGAGGTGGACTGGCCATGCAAAAATTGCCCTGGGTGTCTAACGATTAAGTGAGGTTACGGGGGAGTGGGCCGAGGTAGGTTGCTCTTTCGCAGGGTCAGTGCAGACTCGATGGGTCGAATGGCCTCCTTCTGCACTGAAGGGATTCTTAGATTTTAATGCACGATTCTAAATTGTACTGCTTTATTTTTTGTTTTTTTATAAATTTAGCGTACCCAATTATTTTTTCCAATTAAGGGGCAATTTAGCGTGGCCAATCCACCTATCCTGCACATCTTTGGGTTGTGGGGGGCGAAACCCACGCAGACACGGGGAGAATGTGCAAACTCCCCACGGACAGTGACCCGGGGCCGGGATTGAACCCGGGTCCTCAGCTCCGTGAGGCAGCAGTGCTAACCACTGTGCCACCGCGCTGCCCTATTGCACTGCTTTTTAACAGCTGGTCCCAGACTCAGCTCCAATTCTAACTGGCCTTTTGAGACATCGTGTGAACGGAGGTCAGCCTGTTTAAATCAAGCAGCCACCGGATCAATGGCAGAGCTCGAGAAATCCCGAGGTGCAGAATTGAAATGAAAAATGAAATGAAAGTCGCTTATTGTCACGAGTAGGCTTCAATGAAGTGACTGTGAAACGCCCCTAGTCGCCACATTCCGGCGCCTGTTCGGGGAGGCTGGTACGGGAGTCGAACCGTGCTGCTGGCCTGCTTTAAAAGCCAGCGATTTAGCCCAGTGAGCTAAACCAGCCCCGAATTCGGAACGTCACGGATGATTGTCTCCCATCTCCTGGAGTTGAATGTGGGGGTGGACAAGAGGGAGCTTTGCCCCCCCCCCACGTCCTCGTCACTTTACATTCACCCCACCTGTGACCTGTGGCACAACGTTGACAGAAGGTTCAAAAACTGCAAAGATCATGCGAATGAGCGGAATGCACTTATCCCTGTGGATGCATTCCCGGCCCCAGGGAAGGGCTGGAACGGGAGATCGGACAGACTCCAAGCACCAGGGCCCACCCTTAACCGTGCAGTAAGTGGAGTGCGAACAGAAACAACGGAGGCCGTGAACAGACCAACACTCAGCTCGCGGCTTCGCAAGCGGTGCCAGTTACCAGTATGGAAAACAATGGAAAAAACAGTTACTTTTCAGGTAATATCCTCATCCCAGCCGTGCACAGGATATATAAAGGAGTCTCCTGGTGTTTCGAATGAGGGATGTGATCGGCAGCAAAGTTTAGCAGAGGTACCAAGTAGTCACTGGCCTTCTCTGGGGTAGCTGCCAGGTCAGAAATACCTGAGAAAGGAACAGAAAAGCAAATTAAACAGCATTCACTAAGCTAAAAAAAAACTAACGTCATCGAGCACATCCGCTTCTGTGCCGCGCAGAGACGGTTTTCTACCAGTCATGCCCCCAGCTCCATCTCAATCGGACACATCGGCTAGTGACGCTAGACTACCCAGAACTTAATTACTGCTTTACAAAAAGGCAAGCACGTGGAGGTGGGCTGTGTAGATGTTTCTCAGCAAGTTACACCACTGGCGTGGCATCAGAATATTGGGATCAGAAGGCAAAGACTTTGCAGACAATTATGAGAAATGATCTGACACGGGATTGTAAACGTCAGTCCAGGAGTGCTAACAGGGCGTGGGTATCGTCAGGGCCTTGATTCAGCATTGCCAAAAGCACTCCGTGCTCACAAATATTCAGACCCGAGTTACTGGCCACCGTTTGTGGAGTCTTGCCAACTGCGTAACTTTTAAATTCACTGGTGATCTGAAATAAAACACAGCAAGGCACTGACCATTCAGCCCTTCCACGCTAGGTTCTTCTCACTTCAGCAACATCCTTTCCACTCTCATGTACTGATCCATAATCCTCTCAAATACACCAATACTGTTCACCTTAACCGCTCCCCGGTGGGAGTGAGTTCCACCTTCTCCCCACGCTCCGGGTGAAATGAGTTTCCCCTGGATTTCCCCATTGGATTCAGGAGCGACTGTCTTACGTTTCCGCCCCTCGTTCCCGTTCCCCCCCCCCCCCCCCCCCCCCCACCCCCCGAAAGTAGACATCCTTTCGACGTCTGCGCTATCAAACTCTGTCAGGGTGGACATTGGGAAGGACGGAGAGCCGGATTGAAGGGTGACGGAGCTTTCGCATTGCTTTCGACCTCTCGCTCTCGCTTCGCCTTCACTGATAGCAAGGACACAAGGAAAGGCATTAGCCTGGCCTCGGCTCCACTCTGCATACAGTTTGAGACGTCGACAGAAAGTGCTCGTCAATCCAAAGTCAGGTACGGGTTCATCAAACTCACAGCTGCAGCAGCCAAATCAGAAAATGAATGATCAAAACTACAGAAGGAGGCCATTCGGCCTGTGGTGGAGATACTGGCTCTTTGAAAGAGCTTCATCTCACAGCTTGCGCCCTGTAGCCATCTGGAATGGCCACTTACAAAGGATCCCGGGAAATATGGCCACCTGCAAAGGACCAGGGGAAATATGGTCAACCCAGGACTCAGGCGCTCAGAGCTTATGTATATTGGCAACTCAGATATATAGACGCTATCGAAACCGCCAGCTACTTTGCATTCTAATGGACCATTTCCCCAGAACAAAAGGCCTGTACTCAGGTAACAGATACAGAAACAGACGCATCGGCGCCACTCCCTTTTCTCAGCGAGCCCGAACAGCCTAGGTCAATGACCGCTCAGGACACGCCCCACCATCAAGGCACCCGCCCCTTTAATGGCCAAAATTGAAGGCAGTGATCGAATCCTGCCGAATTATTGGGTCCAAAGCTAAGGATCGCGCAAAAAAGCGCAAAACTCCAGAAGGATGAAGAGAGACACTGCCGTGTGTTCAGTCTCTCTTGGCCCCGACCTACGCCTAAAACCAATTGTAGCATCACGACCAGAAGACAAGTTCAAGACCAACGATCGCTACCAGATGGACGAGCGCAGCAGAAACGAAGCCACTTCTCCAAACCCAGCCATGCAAGATCCGAACAAAGGCCTTGTTCCTTTGCATAAAGCCGGGTGCCTGAAGTTAAGTACAGGTTGTTGTAGTGTCAGGTGTAATTTAGCTTCTAGTGTTTTATGTTGCATGTCGAATTAATCCTTGTCTGTAAATAAACTATCATGGAGCTTGAACTAACTAACTGGTTGTTTGGTCCTTTGATCGATATCCGGTAAAGCCTTGTGGTGGTATCATTAGATACCTGGCGACTCTGAAAAGCAATATCATTAATAACTGCCATATCAGTATCCAGTTAGATCATAGAATTTTTTAGATCAGAGAATTTACAGTGCAGAAGGAGGTCATTCGGCCCATCGAGTCTGCACCGGGTCCTGGAAAGAGCACCCGACCCAAGGTCAATACCTCCACCCTATCCCCATAATCCAGGCACCCCACCCAACACTAAGGTCAATTTTGGACACTAAAGGCAATTTATCATGGCCAATCCACCTAACCTGCACATCTTTGGACTGTGGGAGGAAACCGGAGCACCCGGAGGAAACCCACGTACACACGGGGAGGATGTGCAGACTCCGCACAGACAGTGACCCAAGCCGGAATCGAACCTGGGACCCTGGAGCTGTGAAGCCATTGTGCTATCCACAATGCTACCGTGCTGTTAAAAAGAGTAATAACCCTTAAACCGTTACGTCCCTCATCCTGAAGTCGGTGTCCAATTTCCTTTGAAAATTAAAAGTAAAAATATCATGGATGCTGGAAACCTACAGTAGGAAGACAGAATGATGGAAAATCCCAGCAGGTCTAGCAGGATCTGTGGGAAGAGAAACAGAGCCTGCGTTTCAGCTGTGTGTGTGTGTGGAATAGTCATCCAGGCACAAAACTTTCTCCCCACAGAGGTTACCGGGCCTGCTGCGTTTTCCTAGCGTTGCCCCTCGATTTACCCGGTTTGATCTTCATCACCACAGGCTGTCTGTTCCTGCCCCTCATCTGTTTGATATCGAGCAGGTCATGTGGATTCCCATTGTGTCTTGGCCAGCAGTACACAAAGAGCCTTGAGCCACTGCTCCCACAGTCGATCACGACGCCATAGTTTAAATAAGGGTTCTTGATATCAGTGGCCTCCATGTCTATCAATTTGGTAAAGTACCTGTGAGGAGGAAGAGGAGAAAGGTCAAATGCCAAGTACAACTTGCGTTTATATAGCACCCTCAATGTGGCTCACTATCTCACAGAACATACAGTGCAGAAGGAGGCCATTCAGCCCATCGAGTCTGCACCGACCCACTTAAGCCCTCACTTCCACCCTATCCCCGTAACCCAATAACCCCTCCTAACCTTTTTTGGTCACTAAGGGCAATTTATAATGGCCAATCCACCTAACCTGCACATCTCTGGACGGATACCGGAGCACCTGGAGGAAACCCACGCAGACACGGAGAGGACGTGCAGACTCTACACAGACAGTGACCCAGCCGGGAATCGAACCTGGGACCCCGGTGCTTGAAGCCACAGTGCTAATCACTTGTGCTACCGTGCTGCCCTCACAGTCAAAACATGACACTGATTATTCACAAATGGAGGTACTGGAGGCCGTCACGAAATGTCGGATGGAAGAGGTTTCTTTTCAGGAGCGCAGCTGGAGGCAAAGCTGCCAACGGGATCGCAAGCGAAATCGGGGATGCTCAATAGGCCGCAATTAGAGAGGTTGCCAGAGGTCGCGGAAGGTTACAGAGAGTGAAGGGCAATGCCGCTGGAAGGATTTGAGAAACAGGACAAGAATCTTGAGAGCCAAGGTGTGGCGGGAACAGGAATCGATAGCGCTCAGCAAGTACAGGGGTTGGCGAGCGAAGGGGACTTGATGCGAGTTCGGTTACAGACAGCAGAGTTTTGTCTGAGCTCAGGTTTGAGGAGGGTGTGAGGTAAGAGACTGACCCAGAAAGCACAGAAGCAGACGAGTCCGGAGGTGAACAAGGACACGGGTAAAGAGGTGGCTTCTAAGGAATTCTGGAAAGGACGAGAGAAAAATGAACGGAAGCTGCACAATCCAGTGTCGTCACTGGCCGTGAAACCCTCTTCACCTGTCACCAGAGGTTTGTCACACTGAAATAAATTCAACCCCCGTCTCATTGCTGGACCGACTGGAAAATCAAAACCACCAGGGGCTGTTTAGCACACTGGGCTTTGAAAGCAGACCAAGGCAGGCCAGCAGCACGGTTCGATTCCCGTACCAGCCTCCCCGAGCAGGCGCCGGAACGTGGCAACTAGGGGCTTTTCACAGCAACTTCATTTGAAGGCTACTTGTGACAATAAGCGATTTTCATTTCACTTCACCAACTCTTAATTCCAAAGGCTAATCACTCATCACAGCTTGGACTGGAAGATTCTGTGCGCGCGTGCATGCCAGACTGTTGGATGAAGCCAACTGGTTCATCTGTGTCCTTCAGGGAAGGTGACCTGCCAACAAGACGTGGCAGATATTGAATACTGCTCTCAGGGGAATGGGAACAGCCAATGCCAACTTTCTCACTGATTCATGGGGATGTGAGCATCGGTGTCGCAATCCCCAAACTAGTTGGTGAAGTCAGAAATGAGAAACTAATCTTTTTCCCGATAGCGTGTTTATGCGCAGAACGCAGCATTGAGTCTGCTTCCCACCGACCAACCCCAGTGACCCTGCGGCCTCAGTTTACACTCTCTTGATAACCGATTCGCCTTAGTAACCAATTTTTAAAAAGGCAACTAAATTAACTGATAGCCCTTCGGTAGCGAAGGAAAACAAAAACTGGCAGGAGCCTGGCCAGTCATGGCTTGCAAGTTCCCTAATTAAACAACGCATCTCGAAACATCATACCACAGTAGTCCCCCTTTATAACGCGGGTGTTGGGGTCCAAGACAGCCACCCGCGTTGCAACCGAGCCGCGGATATCCACGATGGGGGTTTTTAATTTATTTAAAAATCTATGCTAGCGCTTCCCATTGAGAGTCTACGGGGGGGCGGGGGGAGAGGTCAGACCCCTGTAGACTCACAATGGGAAGCGCTAGCATAGATTTTTAAATAAATGTAAAACCCCCATCGTGGATCTAATTAAAACAGTGTCAATTTCAGCGGCCGGCTCACTTTGATCCGGAGAGGGAAGCTGCTCTCTCACTGAAACAATCAGCCGGCCGCTGAAATTGACACTGCCGGCTGCTCTCTCCCTCCAATCCAACTTTTAAGTTTTAATGTTTCTGATTAGAGGACAGTAAGAGGTCTTACAACACCAGGTTAAAGTCCAACAGGTTTGTTTCAAACACGAGCTTTCGGAGCACGGCTCCTTCTTCAGGTGAAAGGGAGGGAGCTGATTAGAGGGAGAGAGCAGCCGGCAGTGTCAATTTCAGCGGCCGGCTGATTGTTTCAGTGAGAGAGCAGCTTCCCTCTCCGGATCAAAGTGAGCCGGCCGCTGAAATTGACACAACTGACAGTTGGGGTCCATAAGCCCCCCCCGCGGTATATCGCGAACCGCGGTATTGCGGAGCGCGGTATAACGGGGGACTACTGCATTAATACCCTTCTCAGCTCAGCTGCCCTGTTTCAATGTTGCAGCTCATGTACGGTGGATCGCCTCCCACCAACAAAGTGTATCAGGAACTTAATATCCCCACAGTCGCTAACTTCTATGTGCACTCTTGGCACAACACAATGTCCAGAGGTGCTCCAAAGGAGCATGAGAAAACAGGTATGACACCAAGCCACTTCAGGAGGTACGAGTGGAGCCAAGGCCCTCGCTCGCTCAGCTGAATGGAACAGATCCCCAAGCACCACTTCAAAGCCCAGCAGGGGCGTTCCCTCCGGTGCCCTGGCCAATATTTATGTCTCGAACAACATCACAAAAGACACGACGCCTGTTCATTGTCATGTTGCTGTTTGCGGGATCTTGCTGTGCACGAATGGGCTGCAGTCCCCCCCCCCCCCCCCCCCCCACCAACATTACAACAGTGACTGGACTTCGGTTCTTCGTTGGCTGCGAAGTGCTTTGGGATGTGATCGGGTTGTGACAGGTGCTACAGAAATGCAAGTCTTTCTACTTTGGGTTTGAAGTGCTACAGAGGGGCCGGGGTAGGATACACTGCTGGGAACGGGACACACTGGGAGGACTGATGTTGGGAGAGGAGTTCCAGATCCTGGAGGATTTGATTCAGGGTAGGACCACACCCACCGAGTGATCAGAATCTGGGGAGGGCGACAGCATCGCGGAAACCCTCCTGAAGGGAGTGCGGGTGGGGTTCAGAAGGGGAGCGAGATTGATCATCAAAGCGGCTTCTCATACACTACCTATCTCCTCTGTCCTGGTACAGACGTCCCCATCGATTCTTGTCCAGGACCAGGAGAACATACAGTAGAGACACTAAAACGGTGAGCAAGGTGAGAGCCGCCAGCTGACGAAAGGTGGTGTTGAAAGGACGGGGACAGGTCGATGGAGATACGCTGAAATGCCAGGAAGCTGGAAATAAACAGGAGACATAGAACCTGCAGCAGAGAAACATCTGTGAGCAAAACAAAAACAGGAAAAACACAGAGATGCTTCAACATTTACATGACAAATCCTTGCCCGTCATTGTGTGGCCCAACCTACCCAATGAGACAATATCAAGGCAAACCCTGAAGGTCACGCCTGCCAGGACCGAAATATATTCATGATCATTTTAGTGCCCTAACTCACAAGACATTTCTATCTTTCATCTTTACAGGGTGATAACTATTCGCCGCCAGCCGTCAATCACTTCCGCCCCGGATTCAAAAGGTTGTGGGTTCAAGTTCCACCCCCTCCCAACCACTCGAGCGCACGAAAGGTCAACGCCGACACTGAACGAGTGCTGCACGGAGGTGCTGCCTTTCCAGCGGGAAGTTAAACCGAGGACCAGCGCACCCTCGCTCTGGCACTGCGGAAAAGCAGGGGAGCTCTCGCCGCGCGCCCTCAAAGAAGATGGCTGATCACCCCGACGCGGCTGTCTGTGGGAGCTGGAGGCGTTCGGAACGGTTGCCACCTCTCTGCCATTACAACAGGGGCCACAAATCAGAAGCACTCGACTGGCTGTCAGAGGAGGTGCTGGGAGGGAGGAGACAAATGCACGTCTTTCTTTTATTAGTGGACAATGCTGAGCAGAGGCACATCATACTTGCCAGAAAGCGATGCACGTGCCACGTGGGACTGTCTCCTTTTAGGTTCAGGATTTGCCCTCCAGAGCCCGGTCCTGATTAGAATCCTTTTGCCCTCTCCCAGATTGTTATGGGAGAGGTGTTTTCAGAACCCCAAAATGTATCCTGGAGTTCAACCAACCCCCACCTTTAATGGATTGTTGAACAATCCATTAAAGCACACGGCTTGTTCCCCAGATGTGGTACTACAATTATGGACACATGGTTTTTAAAACAAAACAATGTTTATTCCATGAACTCAAATTAACCTTTTAAATAAACATTGGATCTCTTAACACCCCTTACTTCAAAGATAACCCCAAAATAATACAACACTACCCAATCCTGCAAACTGTTCCTTTACACATCCAAAAATCTTAACAAATCCTTCCAACAGAAGCACATTAGATTTATATTCAACCTTTTTACAATTCCGATTTCACCAAAGGATTAAGAGATAGTCTTTCATGGAAGAGATCACCAGCAATGCAGCTCACAGCCAAACCCAAGCTTTCTTCAAACTGAAACTAAAACTCCCAAAAAGCAGAAGTGAGCTCAGCTCCCTCCCGTGACATCACTTCAGTAATATGATCAGCTTCATTTCTCAAAGGTACATTTCTTAAACATCCAATTCTTAAAGGCACTCTCACATGACACAGATGAATAGAAAAAACGAACACACCTTTGAGCAAATAAAACATAACCAGCTTAACTGCAACTGCTGCCTCATGTATCTTTCAAATGTACGGGCTCACTGATCAACTTGCCAAGCAACCGTTTGCAGCAGACTCTCTCATTGCCCCTGAACTTTGGAGAGTTTGTGCCCATGGTTTGAATTTGACCAGTTCCCTTACCTTCCCATGGTAGGAAGCTGCACCAATCACGGAATGAGGAGAAGAAGCAATGATCGGCATTCAATGAATCCAAGATGTGTCAAGTTGAGTGCACAGTTCTGCCAAGGAGGCCCTGTTTTCCTGTTCCAGAGAAGAGAAAGGGATTAGTACACGATTCTGCCAAATGGCGCAGATGCAGCCTCATCTGTTCTCGATCACTTTCACATTGTCTGGCTTCAACACAACCTGTCAGTGTCACAGCACACTGCCCACTAGTCCAGCACACCACGGGGCTCAGCTTCAGTTCCTCTCTCTCAAATAAAATAACTTACTCCTCATATTAACTCTTTCATTCTGCTACCTGGGCAGGACACCGATAAACGGAGTGACTGGGGTGGGCAGTGAGTCGTCACTGAGGCCATTCGGCCCATACTGTCTTTCTGCACAGCAGTCCAATCACCTCCTTTGTCTTTTTCCCACTCTTTGTCGTCCGCGTCCTGTCAGTTTACCTTCAACTTCCTTCCAAAACCGTTCATCATTTCCACCGCTCTTGAAGTCAGTGACACCCAGCTCGTTACCACTCACTGCCGAGAAAGAGGTTCTTCCTCACTCCCTCTGCCAAATCCTTAAACCTGTCTGCCCTGGCCCTTGTACCATCAGCCACTGGGAAGGCCTTTTCTCTGCGCTCCTCAGTCAAATCTGCCCTCAATCTTCCTGTTCCAAGGAGAACAACAACCACGACCTTTCCAACTGAACCTTTGAGGTGACATTTCCTCATGGCTGACATCCATCCTGGTAAATCTCCTCCGCATTCACACTCTTCCTGGAGTGTGCTTGAAGACAGCTTTCATCCTCATCGTCAACCTCACGGCCAATATCTTCTGGAATCTCCCTCATTGTGCCCCCTCCATTCAAGTCTAAACCACTGACATACATCACAAGGAGCAAGGGTCGCAGTATTGAGGCCTGCAATCCAGGCAGGACCTTCCTTGAGCAAATTCACGCTGACTTTTCTCGATGATCCCTCGTCTTCCCAAAAGATGATTTCTCCTGTCCCACAGAATTTCCTCAAATCATCACCCACCAGTGAGCGAGTGGCCTGTCGTCACTCTCGTTGTAAATAGCAGTTCAATGTTAGCAGTGCTCCAGTACCGCAGCCATGGCCAGAGATCAATGATGGTCAATTTACCAACGGCACGGTGGTCAGCGCCGCTACCTCACAGCGCCAGGAACTGGGCTCAATTGCCGGCGTGGGTGACTGTCTGTGTGGAGTTTGCACTTTCTCCCCGTGTCTGCGTGGGTTTCCTCTCACAGTCCAAAGATGTGCATTGTAGGTGAATTGGCCATGATAAATTGTCTTTAGATATCTAAAGTTGTGTGGGGATGGGGGAAGAGGGATGAGGGGGTCTTGGTTGGGTGCTCTTTCAGAGGATCAGTGCAGCCCTGATGGGCCAAATGGCCTCTTTCCGCACTGTGGGAATTCTACGACAAGGCAAATTAAGAGAAGCTAGTGTAGCTCTCCTTGCAGCAAAGCAGACTGAGGGTATTTGATCGAGATGTACAAAAACGGATTAATGTTTAAAAATTGGGAGGTTTTGTTGCAATTATACAGGGTGTTGGTGAGGCCTCATCTGGAATACTGCTTTCCTAAAAGAGGGCATATGGGCAGCACGGTGGCGCAGTGGGTTAGCACTGCTGCCTCACGGCGCCGAGGTCCCAGGTTCGATCCCGGCTCTGGGTCACCGTCCGTGCGGAGTTTGCACATTCTCCCCGTGTTTGCGTGGGTTTCGCCCCCACAACCCAAAGATGTGCAGGGTAGATGGATTGGCCACGCTAAATTGCCCCTTAATTGGAAAAAATGAATTGGGTACTCTAAATTTAAGAAAAAAAGGATATAATCACATTGGAGGCAGTGGAAAGAAGATTCAGCAGCTAATCCCTGGGGTGAGAGGGTTGGCTATCAACAGAGACTAAATGGTCTGTGTTCCTTGGAGTTTACAAAAGTGAGGGGTGACCTTATTCAAACATACAAGATCTTGAGGGGGTTTAACAGGGTAGATGGTGAGATGTTTTCACCAGTGGCAGAGTCTCGAACAAGAGATCGCAGCAGCAAGATCGTGGGTCGTAGCGACAAGATAATGGGCCAGTCATTTAAAACTGAGGTGCGCAGAAATTTCTTCTTGTAGAGGGTGGTGAACGTCTGGAATGCTCTGCCTGGAGGATGATCATTGGAAGTATTTAAAGTGGAGATGGATAAATATTTGATAGATCGAGGAAGAGAGGCTGTGGGGAAATGACAACAGATTGAAGGATTTAGATAAGCTGGGCCGGGGGATATGCGATGAGACGAAAACTATTTTACAGCAAGTGGAAAACAGGGGAGCTCTGCAGCACAGTGGTTAGCACTGATTCACAGCGCCAGGGTCCCAGATTTGATTCCCAGCTTGGGTCACTGTCTGTGCGGAGTCTGCACGTTCTCCCTGTGTCTGCGTGGGTTCCCTCCGGGTGCTCCGGTTTCCTCCCACAAGTCCCGAAAGACGTACTGTGAGGTGAATTGGACATTCTGAATTCTCCCTCAGTGTGCCCGAACAGGCGCCGGAATGTGGCAACTAGGGGATTTTCACAGTAACTTCATTGCGGTGTTAATGTCAGCCTACTTGTGACAATAAACGTTATTAAAAAATGACAGTTAAAGCTTTGGTCGATTCCTCAGAAACCTGGGTTATATGTCATCAGGGTTGCTGATTTACAACCATAGAATCGCTATGACGCACAGGGAGGCCACTTGGCCCATCGAGTCTGCACTGACCCTGTGAAAGAGCACCCACTCGGCCGCAATGCCACCTCACCTGCACATCCCTAAACACTGAGGGGCAATTCAGCGTGGCCAGCCCACCTAACCTGCCCAGGTTTGGAAACCGGAGCATCCGGGGCAAACGCACGCAGACACGGGGAGAGGATGCAGACTCCACGCAGTGACCAGAGGCCAGAATCGAACCCGGGTCCCTGGCGCTGGGTGGCAACAGTGCGAACTGCCGCATTGCCCCACACATTACATACTTCGAAAGGTGACAAACCTCCAAATATTTCACCATTCCCGTAACAGCCTTCCCGAACAGGCGCCGGAATGTGGCGACTAGGGGCTTTTCACAGTAACTTCATTTGAAGCCTATAAGCGATTTTCATTTCATTCAACACGGTCTCCCCCAGCTTACCGACAACGCTTGCCTTGTTTCCCCCTGTCTGGGGCAAGAGACACAGAATGTCCTCCACCTTCACAGACAAGTTGCCCTCTTGCTGTGTCCTGCCCCCTCTCCCAAAGAGCCACCTGTCTGACCTCACCTGGCTGCCTGCTGACCTGGTCCCGCCCCCCCCTCGCTGATTGGCCGCCGGCCCCCGCCCATCCGATTGGCCCGGGGTGCCGTCAATCACCGGTGCTGCCACGTCATGCTCCAACCCACGCATGCGCGCTGGCGGCTGACGGTATTTTCGCCCTTTTTCAAAAATAAAACCCCACTCGCGGTGAACCGGGACGGGGGGAGGAATTTACCCCCTCATGTCTGGACCGCCGGACGCACGCCCGTGTCAGACGAGGGAGAGCGCCACAGCCCGGCGGCCGGCAGCAACGCAGCTTCCACCTCCATCCACCTCCGCGCTAACGGAAATCTCTTCTTTTTACCGCACTTCGCGACACTGCCGGCTGCCCGTGTGCCGCTGCACGCCGGGAGTTGCAGGCTGGAGGCGACGGGCTGCACGCTGGGAGTTGTAGGCTGCAGGCGGCGCGCGGCACGCCGGGAGACATAGGCTGGAGTGAGCGGCTGGGCGCGCTGGGAGTTGTAGTCCTTCCTCTTATGGGCAGCATGGTCGCACAAGTGGATAGCACTGTGGCTTCACAGCGCCAGGGTCCCAGGTTCGATTCCCCGCTGGGTCACTGGCTGTGTGGAGTCTGCATGTTCTTCCCTTGTGTGTGGGTTTCCTCCCACATTCCAAAGACGTGCAGGTTGGGTGGATTGGCCACGATAAATTGCCCTTAGTGTCCAAAAAAGGTCAGGAGGGGCTATTGGGTTACGGGGATAGGGTGGAAGTGAGGGCTGAGGTGGGTCGGTGCAGACTCGATGGGCCGAATGGCCTCCTTCTGCACTGTATGTTCTATGTTCTCTTCCTGCCACCACGGCATTCAACCCTGGGCAATATTGACATTTTTATCTGACTCATCAGCCACTGGGACCCTTTTCTCTGCAGCACTAATCCCCCTCCCCTCCCCTCCCCCCTTTTCATGCATGCACAATCATTTCAGATGCCCCAAGAGGGGCTAGTTTAGCTCACTCGGCTAAATCGCTGGCTTTTACAGCAGACCAAGGCAGGCCAGCAGCACGGTTCGATTCCCGTACCAGCCTCCCCGGACAGGCGCCGGAATGTGGCGACTAGGGGCTTTTCACAGTAACTTCATTGAAGCCTACTCGTGACAATAAGCGATTTTCAATTTTCATTTTCAAGTCTCCGCACATCAGTCGGAAGTGCTTTTGAGACATCAACTGGAACTTCCATAGGAATTTACAAAAGGCAGCAGAAGTAATTGCGGAATGTCTTGTTTCAGTTCAAAGGGGAACATCTACGTGTTGGAAAATTGTAATCAAGTGAGGCAAAGAGAGGGCAAGTTAACTTTTTAAAATAAGACAGGAGTTTTGGGTGTAAGAGATTCCCGAGAGCCCGTGGAAACAATAGGAACACGTTTAAGAAAACCCAAAATCCTATTTCAGCGGGTAGCTGCCTTGAACCCGGCCCATCGAGTCCGCACCGGCCCCCGGAAAGAGCACCCCACCCAAGGTCAACACCTCCACCCTATCCCCACAACCCAGTAACCCCACCCAACACTAAGGGCAATTTTGGACACTAAGGGCAATTTATCACGGCCAATCCACCTAACCTGCACATCTTTGGACTGTGGGAGGAAACCGGAGCACCCGGAGGAAACCCAGAGGAAGATAGTGTGTGACAAGGCCAGACTTGGAGAACCGGTTGCTGATGGCTTGAAGAGTAAAAGGGCACAGTGGTAAAGTTACTGAAATTCTATCGATTTAAAAATCGGGAGGGGCAATTGCTATCAGAAAAGTGAAATGTTAGACCTGAATGTAGTTTAAGCTAAGATCTTTTGGAATGATATTAAAATACTGTTAACTATTTGAACCTATTGTCCAATGTTAAAAATGTGTATTTTCGAATAAACGTTGACTTAAATACAAAATCGTAACAATTGATCGGCAAAGTAATTAACTGATTTTAGAAAACCGGCTCATAATACATAAATTGCAAACTGTTTTGGCAGCTGCTTGGGATTTGGGCGGCTCGGTTTCTACCATCAGCCGCGCCTTAACAGTCCCAAATGGTCAAGCCCTGCTCCTATTTCCTACGTTGCCCTCTTGGTGGTCGATGGGCTCTCTGTCCACTCACTTAGCACCTTTAACATTGTAAAGCATCCAAACTGCTTTACTGGTGGTGCAAGGTCGAACAAAACTACAAGGATTCAAGAGGCAGATGTTAAAGAAGGTCCTGAGGGAGGACAGTAAGGGCAGAATGAGTTGACAATGGTTCAAAAGGCAAACGGTTGTTGTTCCTCCCCTCAGACCTATTGGCATGTGTGACGAATGCAATAAATGATCATATTTTATAATTTGTATTTTTGCGGTAATATTATAAAAACCTGAGTTAAAACGCTTAGACAGTATGTCTGCAAGAGCTGTGATTAAAAGTGAGGTAATCTGATTGCTGCAGGCTCATATTGGAAGCTATTTTACCTGAGAGCTAATGCAATGTTGTAACAGTTTGAGCCTGGCTGAACAAATTAAGGTAACAAGAGACAAAAGAATGCCGTGTGCTTTGAGTGCAGCTGGTGTTGCTAATGAGAAGACGACAAGACATGGGAGCAGAATTAGGCTACTGGGCCCATCGATACTGCTCTGCCATTCAATCACGGCTGATATTTTTCTCCTCCCCATTCCTCTGTCTTCTCCCCATAACCCCTGTTGGGACAAAGGCAGTTGCTTCCAGGGCTCGTGGTGAGCAGAAGGTTTTCAACTTGGTCCTGAAGACAAGATTCTCTCTCCAATAAGTCTACACTAAGCCAGTAAAACTTAGCTGTCAACTTTAGACACAAGTGGTATTTGAAATATAGATGATGCTTCATTGGAACATAGAGGCAGGTTTCAGGAGCAAGTTAATGTGTTCTCCCTGTTAACTGTAAATCTGTTGCAAATGTGCCCGTGTTCAAATTTGAGTTTGTTTGAATGTAAAAGCTGTTTATTGCTCAGTGTTATCACTCCCGTGGCACAGTAACATTTCCTCAGTTTACCAAATGCAAAAGAGCTGGATTCTCATCCGGGATCCTCACCACGATTGAGAGTCTGGTCCGGAAACAGAACACATAGTAGCCCAGATGTTGGAATTGTACCGAGAGATTCCAAACCACCAACAGTTACATTGCAGGTTATCGTCCCCTGTGTGTGTGTACCAAGTTTTAATACAAGCTCGGAATGGATGACTCAACGTTGGATGACATCATCAGCCCATGGCTCGCTTGGAGCCAAAGGAAATGGTACAAGGTCCAAGAGGATCAAACTCAGTCCCATTATCCTCCATGCCTTCTCTTACAGCACTGTCCAGCCGACCTTCCTGTGGGCTCAGAAAGGCCTTAACTGGTAGAACATAGAACAGTACAGCACAGGCTGTGGGGCAGCAGGGTAGCATGGTGGTTAGCATAAATGCTTCACAGCTCCAGGGTCCCAGGTTCGATTCCCGGCTGGGTCACTGTCTGTGTGGAGTCTGCACGTCCTCCCCCTGTGTGCGTGGGTTTCCTCCGGGTGCTCCGGTTTCCTCCCACAGTCCAAAGATGTGCGGGTTAGGTGGATTGGCCATGCTAAATTGCCCGTAGTGTCCTAATAAAAAGTAAGGTTAAGGGGGGGGTTGTTGGGTTACGGGTATAGGGTGGATACGTGGGTTTGAGTAGGGTGATCATGGCTCGGCACAACATTGAGGGCCGAAGGGCCTGTTCTGTGCTGTACTGTTCTATGTTCTATGTTCTTAGAACAGGATGTTGTGCCGAGCAATGATCACCCTACTCAAACCCACGTATCCACCCTATACCCGGAACCCAACAACCCCCCCCTTAACCTTACTTTTTAGGACACCACGGGCAATTTAGCCTGGCCAATCCACCTAACCCGCACATCTTTGGACTGTGGGAGGAAACCGGAGCACCCGGAGGAAACCCACGCACACACGGGGAGGACGTGCAGACTCCGCACAGACAGTGACCCAGCCGGGAATCGAACCTGGGACCCTGGAGCTGTGAAACATTTACGCTAACCACCATGCTACCGTGCTGCCCACGTGGTACATCCAGCCAATCCCCGTACTCCCCTCCCCCCACATTCCCTCACAGTCCAAAAGCATTGTGCTCAATCTTGAACATATTGGAGGACTGAATGTGCGCAACTCTCTCTCTCTCGGAGTTCGAGAATTCTGAAGGTCCTCCGCCCTCTCGAGCGAAGAGGTTTCTCCTCGACTCACTCTGAAATGGCTCATTGCGACCGAGTTCTTGGCTCGCCAGCCATGGCGAACAGCCTCCCCGCAGATCCCCGACAACGCATTTGGCTCATCGAGTATGAGCCGACCCCTCTGAAAGATCCCCCCACCCGGACCCCACTCTCTTCAGAATTTCCTACATGTTTGCGACATCACTCCCATTGAGGCCAGAGGATTTCCACTCAATCCCTCCCCGGGAAGCCACTCCCCAGGAATCTATCTAACAATAAAGGTCAGGGAGCTGGAGGGAGGGAGGGGGGTCTCAGAGTTTCAGGCCCACTGGAGCATTGCTTTAGCTTCAGCAGTGAACAAGAGGCCTGGAGTAGCAGAGAGTTCACATTTGGTACACTGGCTGCCTGGGGCCAGAGCTGTCCTGGTGAGACGCTTCGGCTTTATCTGATCACAGTGAAGAACAGTCTGCGATCAAGAATACCTGCAGTACAGGAATGCAGCCACTTGGCCCATTCATTCTGCACTGACCCTCTGAAAGAGCACCCTAACTTGGCCCACAGCCCTATCCCAGTCTCCCTGCTCTCTCCGGATAGGCCGGAGAAACCTTCCTACTCCATCTCCTGCCCCATCGCGATGCCCGCCAGTCACAGAGAGCTGCTCGTCACTACTGCAGGGTCAAACCCGGACAGACGGAAGTAAACGTCTGCCGAGAAATAAATCAGGCCCGACACAAATCGCTTGTCCACCCCTGGCCAGAGGCAGCTTTAATGTTGTGTCAAAGTGCACAGATTCTTTCTGCAGCAATGTCTTTGTGCGCGCACGATCCGCGTGTGCATTGGTCCAACTCCTCCAACATCATTCAGCGGCTGTGTCAGCAGCAGGAACCTGCGGTATCGAAACAAAAGGAACATTGGTCAGGATTTGCACTGGCTACGGCGCAGGAGGAGGAGGAGGCCATTCAGCCCATCGCCTCTGCACCGTCTCTCCAAACCGGCACAACCGAGAGGCAGCAAAACACAACGAGATATCAGAGAAATATCAATGTCCCCAAGGACACAGTCCTTGGGAGAGCTGGCTGGGGATGATTTAACCCGAGCGTCACCACATCTCAGACGAGGGGGCGAAGTTGCGAAGGCGGGGGCCTTCTTGAATGAAAGGTTTGAAAGTCGCAAGGCTTTAAAAGAACTAACAGGCTGCTGCTTGCGAGCTGGTAAATTCTGAACGACAGAAATCAGTTGCTTCAGCTGCAGAACAAACTCAAGGAATCCTCGATATATTAATTAGAAAGAGGCAGGAGTCAGACAGCTCGCATGCAAAACATCAATTGATCATTCTGCAGCTGTAGCCTTTTGGAACACTGGACAATGGGATGGGAGTATGGGACAACGCTGGACAATGGGATGGGAGTATGGGACAACGCTGGACAATGGGATGGGAGTATGGGACAATGGGATGGGAGTATGGGACAACGCTGGACAATGGGATGGGAGTATGGGACAACGCTGGACAATGGGATGGGAGTATGGGACAACGCTGGACAATGGGATGGGAGTATGGGACAACGCTGGACAATGGGATGGGAGTATGGGACAATTCTGGACATTGGGATGGGAGTATGGGACAACGCTGGACATTGGGATGGGAGTATGGGACAATGCTGGACAATGGGATGGGAGTATGGGACAATGCTGGACATTGGGATGGGAGTATGGGACAACGCTGGACATTGGGATGGGAGTATGGGACAACGCTGGACAATGGGATGGGAGTATGGGACAAACTGGACAATGGGATGGGAGTATGGGACAACGCTGGAGAATGGGATGGGAGTATGGGACAACGCTGGACATTGGGATGGGAGTATGGGACAACGCTGGACATTGGGATGGGAGTATGGGACAATGCTGGACATTGGGATGGGAGTATGGGACAACGCTGGACATTGGGATGGGAGTATGGGACAACGCTGGACATTGGGATGGGAGTATGGGACAACGCTGGAGAATGGGATGGGAGTATGGGACAACGCTGGACAATGGGATGGGAGTATGGGACAACGCTGGACATTGGGATGGGAGTATGGGACAATGCTGGACATTGGGATGGGAGTATGGGACAACGCTGGACATTGGGATGGGAGTATGGGACAATGCTGGACAATGGGATGGGAGTATGGGACAACGCTGGACAATGGGATGGGAGTATGGGACAACGCTGGAGAATGGGATGGGAGTATGGGACAATGCTGGACAATGGGATGGGAGTATGGGACAATGCTGGAGAATGGGATGGGAGTATGGGACAACGCTGGACATTGGGATGGGAGTATGGGACAACGCTGGACATTGGGATGGGAGTATGGGACAACGCTGGAGAATGGGATGGGAGTATGGGACAACGCTGGACATTGGGATGGGAGTATGGGACAACGCTGGAGAATGGGATGGGAGTATGGGACAACGCTGGACATTGGGATGGGAGTATGGGACAACACTGGACATTGGGATGGGAGTATGGGACAACGCTGGACAATGGGATGGGAGTATGGGACAACGCTGGACAATGGGATGGGAGTATGGGACAACGCTGGACATTGGGATGGGAGTATGGGACAACGCTGGACATTGGGATGGGAGTATGGGACAACGCTGGACAATGGGATGGGAGTATGGGACAACGCTGGACAATGGGATGGGAGTATGGGACAATGCTGGACAATGGGATGGGAGTATGGGACAATGCTGGACAATGGGATGGGAGTATGGGACAATGCTGGACAATGGGATGGGAGTATGGGACAACGCTGGACATTGGGATGGGAGTATGGGACAACGCTGGACATTGGGATGGGAGTATGGGACAATGCTGGACAATGGGATGGGAGTATGGGACAATGCTGGACAATGGGATGGGAGTATGGGACAATGCTGGACAATGGGATGGGAGTATGGGACAATGCTGGACAATGGGATGGGAGTATGGGACAATGCTGGACAATGGGATGGGAGTATGGGACAACGCTGGACATTGGGATGGGAGTATGGGACAACGCTGGACATTGGGATGGGAGTATGGGACAATGCTGGACAATGGGATGGGAGTATGGGACAACACTGGACAATGGGATGGGAGTATGGGACAACGCTGGACATTGGGATGGGAGTATGGGACAATGCTGGACAATGGGATGGGAGTATGGGACAACACTGGACAATGGGATGGGAGTATGGGACAACGCTGGACAATGGGATGGGAGTATGGGACAACACTGGACAATGGGATGGGAGTATGGGACAACGCTGGACATTGGGATGGGAGTATGGGACAACGCTGGACAATGGGATGGGAGTATGGGACAATGCTGGACATTGGGATGGGAATATGGGACAACGCTGGACAATGGGATGGGAGTATGGGACAACGCTGGACAATGGGATGGGAGTATGGGACAATGCTGGACAATGGGATGGGAGTATGGGACAATGCTGGACAATGGGATGGGAGTATGGGACAATGCTGGACAATGGGATGGGAGTATGGGACAATGCTGGACAATGGGATGGGAGTATGGGACAACGCTGGACAATGGGATGGGAGTATGGGACAATGCTGGACAATGGGATGGGAGTATGGGACAATGCTGGACAATGGGATGGGAGTATGGGACAATGCTGGACAATGGGATGGGAGTATGGGACAACGCTGGACAATGGGATGGGAGTATGGGACAATGCTGGACAATGGGATGGGAGTATGGGACAACGCTGGACAATGGGATGGGAGTATGGGACAACGCTGGACAATGGGATGGGAGTATGGGACAATGCTGGACAATGGGATGGGAGTATGGGACAACGTTGGACAATGGGATGGGAGTATGGGACAATGCTGGACATTGGGATGGGAGTATGGGACAATGCTGGACAATGGGATGGGAGTATGGGACAACGCTGGAGAATGGGATGGGAGTATGGGACAACGCTGGAGAATGGGATGGGAGTATGGGACAACGCTGGACAATGGGATGGGAGTATGGGACAATGCTGGACATTGGGATGGGAGTATGGGACAACGCTGGACAATGGGATGGGAGTATGGGACAATGCTGGACAATGGGATGGGAGTATGGGACAACGCTGGACAATGGGATGGGAGTATGGGACAATGCTGGACAATGGGATGGGAGTATGGGACAACACTGGACAATGGGATGGGAGTATGGGACAATGCTGGACAATGGGATGGGAGTATGGGACAATGCTGGACAATGGGATGGGAGTATGGGACAATGCTGGACAATGGGATGGGAGTATGGGACAATGCTGGACAATGGGATGGGAGTATGGGACAATGCTGGACATTGGGATGGGAGTATGGGACAACGCTGGACAATGGGATGGGAGTATGGGACAACGGGATGGGAGTATGGGACAATGCTGGACAATGGGATGGGAGTATGGGACAACGCTGGACAATGGGATGGGAGTATGGGACAATGCTGGACATTGGGATGGGAGTATGGGACAATGCTGGACAATGGGATGGGAGTATGGGACAACGCTGGACAATGGGATGGGAGTATGGGACAACGCTGGACAATGGGATGGGAGTATGGGACAAACTGGACAATGGGATGGGAGTATGGGACAACGCTGGAGAATGGGATGGGAGTATGGGACAACGCTGGACATTGGGATGGGAGTATGGGACAACGCTGGACATTGGGATGGGAGTATGGGACAATGCTGGACATTGGGATGGGAGTATGGGACAACGCTGGACATTGGGATGGGAGTATGGGACAACGCTGGACATTGGGATGGGAGTATGGGACAACGCTGGAGAATGGGATGGGAGTATGGGACAACGCTGGACAATGGGATGGGAGTATGGGACAACGCTGGACATTGGGATGGGAGTATGGGACAACGCTGGACATTGGGATGGGAGTATGGGACAACGCTGGACAATGGGATGGGAGTATGGGACAATGCTGGACAATGGGATGGGAGTATGGGACAATGCTGGACAATGGGATGGGAGTATGGGACAATGCTGGACAATGGGATGGGAGTATGGGACAATGCTGGACAATGGGATGGGAGTATGGGACAACGCTGGACAATGGGATGGGAGTATGGGACAATGCTGGACAATGGGATGGGAGTATGGGACAACGCTGGACATTGGGATGGGAGTATGGGACAATGCTGGACAATGGGATGGGAGTATGGGACAACGCTGGACAATGGGATGGGAGTATGGGACAACGCTGGAGAATGGGATGGGAGTATGGGACAATGCTGGACAATGGGATGGGAGTATGGGACAATGCTGGAGAATGGGATGGGAGTATGGGACAACGCTGGACATTGGGATGGGAGTATGGGACAACGCTGGACATTGGGATGGGAGTATGGGACAACGCTGGAGAATGGGATGGGAGTATGGGACAACGCTGGACATTGGGATGGGAGTATGGGACAACGCTGGAGAATGGGATGGGAGTATGGGACAACGCTGGACATTGGGATGGGAGTATGGGACAACACTGGACATTGGGATGGGAGTATGGGACAACGCTGGACAATGGGATGGGAGTATGGGACAACGCTGGACAATGGGATGGGAGTATGGGACAACGCTGGACATTGGGATGGGAGTATGGGACAACGCTGGACATTGGGATGGGAGTATGGGACAACGCTGGACAATGGGATGGGAGTATGGGACAATGCTGGACAATGGGATGGGAGTATGGGACAACGCTGGACATTGGGATGGGAGTATGGGACAACGCTGGACAATGGGATGGGAGTATGGGACAATGCTGGACAATGGGATGGGAGTATGGACAATGCTGGACAATGGGATGGGAGTATGGGACAATGCTGGACAATGGGATGGGAGTATGGGACAACGCTGGACATTGGGATGGGAGTATGGGACAACGCTGGACATTGGGATGGGAGTATGGGACAATGCTGGACAATGGGATGGGAGTATGGGACAATGCTGGACAATGGGATGGGAGTATGGGACAATGCTGGACAATGGGATGGGAGTATGGGACAATGCTGGACAATGGGATGGGAGTATGGGACAATGCTGGACAATGGGATGGGAGTATGGGACAACGCTGGACATTGGGATGGGAGTATGGGACAACGCTGGACATTGGGATGGGAGTATGGGACAATGCTGGACAATGGGATGGGAGTATGGGACAACACTGGACAATGGGATGGGAGTATGGGACAACGCTGGACATTGGGATGGGAGTATGGGACAATGCTGGACAATGGGATGGGAGTATGGGACAACACTGGACAATGGGATGGGAGTATGGGACAACGCTGGACAATGGGATGGGAGTATGGGACAACACTGGACAATGGGATGGGAGTATGGGACAACGCTGGACATTGGGATGGGAGTATGGGACAACGCTGGACAATGGGATGGGAGTATGGGACAATGCTGGACATTGGGATGGGAATATGGGACAACGCTGGACAATGGGATGGGAGTATGGGACAACGCTGGACAATGGGATGGGAGTATGGGACAATGCTGGACAATGGGATGGGAGTATGGGACAACGCTGGACAATGGGATGGGAGTATGGGACAATGCTGGACAATGGGATGGGAGTATGGGACAACGCTGGACAATGGGATGGGAGTATGGGACAACGCTGGACAATGGGATGGGAGTATGGGACAATGCTGGACAATGGGATGGGAGTATGGGACAACGTTGGACAATGGGATGGGAGTATGGGACAATGCTGGACATTGGGATGGGAGTATGGGACAATGCTGGACAATGGGATGGGAGTATGGGACAACGCTGGAGAATGGGATGGGAGTATGGGACAACGCTGGAGAATGGGATGGGAGTATGGGACAACGCTGGACAATGGGATGGGAGTATGGGACAATGCTGGACATTGGGATGGGAGTATGGGACAACGCTGGACAATGGGATGGGAGTATGGGACAATGCTGGACAATGGGATGGGAGTATGGGACAACGCTGGACAATGGGATGGGAGTATGGGACAATGCTGGACAATGGGATGGGAGTATGGGACAACACTGGACAATGGGATGGGAGTATGGGACAATGCTGGACAATGGGATGGGAGTATGGGACAATGCTGGACAATGGGATGGGAGTATGGGACAATGCTGGACAATGGGATGGGAGTATGGGACAATGCTGGACAATGGGATGGGAGTATGGGACAATGCTGGACATTGGGATGGGAGTATGGGACAACGCTGGACAATGGGATGGGAGTATGGGACAACGGGATGGGAGTATGGGACAATGCTGGACAATGGGATGGGAGTATGGGACAACGCTGGACAATGGGATGGGAGTATGGGACAATGCTGGACATTGGGATGGGAGTATGGGACAATGCTGGACAATGGGATGGGAGTATGGGACAACGCTGGACAATGGGATGGGAGTATGGGACAACGCTGGACATTGGGATGGGAGTATGGGACAATGCTGGACAATGGGATGGGAGTATGGGACAACGCTGGACAATGGGATGGGAGTATGGGACAACGCTGGACAATGGGATGGGAGTATGGGACAACGCTGGACAATGGGATGGGAGTATGGGACAATGCTGGACAATGGGATGGGAGTATGGGACAATGCTGGACAATGGGATGGGAGTATGGGACAATGCTGGACATTGGGATGGGAGTATGGGACAACGCTGGACAATGGGATGGGAGTATGGGACAATGCTGGACAATGGGATGGGAGTATGGGACAACGCTGGACATTGGGATGGGAGTATGGGACAAACTGGACAATGGGATGGGAGTATGGGACAACGCTGGACATTGGGATGGGAGTATGGGACAATGCTGGACATTGGGATGGGAGTATGGGACAACACTGGACAATGGGATGGGAGTATGGGACAATGCTGGACAATGGGATGGGAGTATGGGACAACGCTGGACATTGGGATGGGAGTATGGGACAATGCTGGACAATGGGATGGGAGTATGGGACAACGCTGGACATTGGGATGGGAGTATGGGACAATGCTGGACAATGGGATGGGAGTATGGGACAATGCTGGACAATGGGATGGGAGTATGGGACAATGCTGGACATTGGGATGGGAGTATGGGACAACGCTGGACAATGGGATGGGAGTATGGGACAACGCTGGACAATGGGATGGGAGTATGGGACAATGCTGGACATTGGGATGGGAGTATGGGACAACGCTGGACATTGGGATGGGAGTATGGGACAACGCTGGACAATGGGATGGGAGTATGGGACAATGCTGGACATTGGGATGGGAGTATGGGACAACGCTGGACAATGGGATGGGAGTATGGGACAATGCTGGACATTGGGATGGGAGTATGGGACAATGCTGGACATTGGGATGGGAGTATGGGACAACGCTGGACAATGGGATGGGAGTATGGGACAACACTGGACATTGGGATGGGAGTATGGGACAACGCTGGACAATGGGATGGGAGTATGGGACAATGCTGGACAATGGGATGGGAGTATGGGACAACGCTGGACATTGGGATGGGAGTATGGGACAACGGGATGGGAGTATGGGACAACACTAGACAATGGGATGGGAGGATGGGACAACACTGGACAATAGGATGGGAGTATGGGACAATGCTGGACAATGGGATGGGAGTATGGGACAACGCTGGACAATGGGATGGGAGTATGGGACAACGCTGGACAATGGGATGGGAGTATGGGACAATGCTGGACAATGGGATGGGAGTATGGGACAATGCTGGACATTGGGATGGGAGTATGGGACAACGCTGGACAATGGGATGGGAGTATGGGACAATGGGATGGGAGTATGGGACAATGCTGGACATTGGGATGGGAATATGGGACAACGCTGGACATTGGGATGGGAGTATGGGACAACACTGGACAATGGGATGGGAGTATGGGACAATGCTGGACAATGGGATGGGAGTATGGGACAACACTGGACAATGGGATGGGAGTATGGGACAATGCTGGACATTGGGATGGGAGTATGGGACAACGCTGGACAATGGGATGGGAGTATGGGACAATGCTGGACAATGGGATGGGAGTATGGGACAATGCTGGACAATGGGATGGGAGTATGGGACAACACTGGACATTGGGATGGGAGTATGGGACAATGCTGGACAATGGGATGGGAGTATGGGACAACACTGGACAATGGGATGGGAGTATGGGACAATGCTGGACATTGGGATGGGAGTATGGGACAATGCTGGACAATGGGATGGGAGTATGGGACAACACTGGACATTGGGATGGGAGTATGGGACAATGCTGGACATTGGGATGGGAGTATGGGACAATGCTGGACAATGGGATGGGAGTATGGGACAACGCTGGACAATGGGATGGGAGTATGGGACAACGCTGGACAATGGGATGGGAGTATGGAACAACACTGGACAATGGAATGGGAGTATGGGACAACACTGGACATTGGGATGGGAGTATGGGACAACGCTGGACAATGGGATGGGAGTATGGGACAATGCTGGACATTGGGATGGGAGTATGGGACAACGCTGGACAATGGGATGGGAGTATGGGACAAACTGGACAATGGGATGGGAGTATGGGACAACGGTGGACATTGGGATGGGAGTATGGGACAAACTGGACAATGGGATGGGAGTATGGGACAACGCTGGACATTGGGATGGGAGTATGGGACAACGGTGGACATTGGGATGGGAGTATGGGACAACGCTGGACAATGGGATGGGAGTATGGGACAACACTGGACATTGGGATGGGAGTATGGGACAACGCTGGACAATGGGATGGGAGTATGGGACAATGCTGGACAATGGGATGGGAGTATGGGACAACGCTGGACATTGGGATGGGAGTATGGGACAATGCTGGACATTGGGATGGGAGTATGGGACAACGCTGGACAATGGGATGGGAGTATGGGACAATGCTGGACAATGGGATGGGAGTATGGGACAATGCTGGACATTGGGATGGGAGTATGGGACAACGCTGGACAATGGGATGGGAGTATGGGACAACGCTGGACAATGGGATGGGAGTATGGGACAATGCTGGACAATGGGATGGGAGTATGGGACAATGCTGGACATTGGGATGGGAGTATGGGACAACGCTGGACAATGGGATGGGAGTATGGGACAATGCTGGACAATGGGATGGGAGTATGGGACAATGCTGGACATTGGGATGGGAGTATGGGACAACGCTGGACAATGGGATGGGAGTATGGGACAATGCTGGACAATGGGATGGGAGTATGGGACAAACTGGACAATGGGATGGGAGTATGGGACAACGGACAATGGGATGGGAGTATGGGACAATGCTGGACAATGGGATGGGAGTATGGGACAATGCTGGACAATGGGATGGGAGTATGGGACAATGCTGGACAATGGGATGGGAGTATGGGACAATGCTGGACATTGGGATGGGAGTATGGGACAATGCTGGACAATGGGATGGGAGTATGGGACAACACTGGACAATGGGATGGGAGTATGGGACAATGCTGGACATTGGGATGGGAGTATGGGACAATGCTGGACAATGGGATGGGAGTATGGGACAATGCTGGACAATGGGATGGGAGTATGGGACAATGCTGGACATTGGGATGGGAGTATGGGACAATGCTGGACAATGGGATGGGAGTATGGGACAATGCTGGACATTGGGATGGGAGTATGGGACAATGCTGGACAATGGGATGGGAGTATGGGACAACGCTGGACAATGGGATGGGAGTATGGGACAATGCTGGACAATGGGATGGGAGTATGGGACAACGCTGGACAATGGGATGGGAGTATGGGACAACGTTGGAGAATGGGATGGGAGTATGGGACAACGCTGGACAATGGGATGGGAGTATGGGACAATGCTGGACAATGGGATGGGAGTATGGGACAATGCTGGACAATGGGATGGGAGTATGGGACACCACAGCTCAGGTACATCTTTATCTTAGTCACATCTAGATGTTAATAGATGAGACAAATACGTGCTTGCCGATATTATAATTAAACGTAGTTCCCCTAATTATGATTGGTAATTATACTCATGCATTTTGTAATCCTAATTATTAGTTCTGAATGACATAGACAAACAAATATATTCTTTTGATTGATGTACGTTTATTACTTGGGAGGTAAACAAAGGTAAAGTTACACTATATTTCCGACGATCGTGGACCTGGCAAACCACCCAGCTCCCCTGCTACAGCTGGGATAAGGTTCTTGAATGACTATCGTCTGTTGAGTTGAGGAACACTATAGTCGAATAGCTGTGACACTCCCGCAGCAATGAATAACCCCGGCCGGTGCGGGAATTGAACCCACACTATTGGCCGCGCTCCCGCATCACGCACCAGCCGTCCAGACAGCTGTCGCAAGCTCCTATAGGTTCCGTTCAGGAGTCACTTGACGTTTGAGCCAAGTTGCAATCTCTCCGCAGCTAAATGTGACCTGACCCAGCCCCGCCTCGCTGAGCAAAGGAACAGCCTGATTCGCAAAGTTTCAGCGGCTGGTCCTGTTCGCCAGGAAAGGAAAAGAGTCGCATTGGACTGGAAATGCGACTCATTATCGCACGGCTTGCGAGTGGGAGCCTCCTGTGCGCAAATTGGCTGTCATTTTCCCTCCGTGACAGCAGTGATCGCACCTCACCGGCGGTGCAGCGCTTCGAGTTGTCCTGAGGTTACGAGTGGAGCTACACAAAGGCAAGCTGAGACGAGGAGGCATCGACTGGGTCGCAGACAGCCGCCCCTGCACACCAACACCCAGCTTTGTGCAAGAGGTAATTCACGATGGAAAAGGCCTGGAGTGTCTGGGCCCACAGGATGATGATCGATGATTCACCATTGTCCACCTCAGGAGATGATGGACTGCACCCAGGGTGGAAGTAGGGTTCACTCCACTGATACCCGAGATGGGGGGCACGCAATCTTCCGAGGAAAGATCAGACAGGTTGGATCCATGCCCATCGGAGTTTAGAAGGATGCGAGGTGATCTTATTGCAACACACAAGATCCTGAAGGGTCTCGGCAGGTTGGACGCGAGAAGGCGGTTTCCCCCCCCCCCTTGTTCTTAGATCTTAGAACAGTACAGCACAGAACAGGCCCTTCGGCCCTCGATGTTGTGCCGAGCCATGATCACCCTACTCAAACCCACGTATCCACCCTATACCCGTAACCCAAACAATCCCCCCTTAACCTTACTTTTTAGGACACTACGGGCAATTTAGCGTGGCCAATCCACCTAACTCGCACATCTTTGGACTGTAGGAGGAAACCGGAGCACCCGGAGGAAACCCACGCACACAGGGGGAGGACGTGCAGACTCCACACAGACAGTGACCCAGCCGGGAATCGAACCTGGGACCCTGGAGCTGTGAAGCATTTATGCTAACCACCATGCTACCCTGCTGCCCCAAAGTTGGGGAGACTAGAACTGAGGAGGGGGGGGGCACTGTTTAAGAATAAGCGGGTTTCCCAATTAAGAGGGAGAGGAGAAGAAATGTCTTCTCTCAGTGGGTCTCGATTCAGAGAGGGGTGGAGGCAGGGTCATGGGATATTTGTTATGATGGAGGTAGATCGATTCCTTTTCTTAAATAAATTTAGTGTCCAATTCAATTTTTCCAATTAAGGTGCAATTTGGCCAACCCACCTCCCCTGCACATAGAACAAAGATCAAAGGACAGTACAGCACAGAAACAGGCCCTTCGGCCCTCCAAGCCTGCGCCGACCAGGCTGCCCGTCTAAACTGAAATCTTCTACACTTCCGGGGTACGTATCCCTCTATTCCCATCCTATTCATGTATTTGTCAAGATGCCCCTTAAATGTCACTATTGCCCCTGCTTCCACCACCCCTTCCGGCAGCGAGTTCCAGGCACCCTCTGTGAAAAAAACCTGCCTCGTACATCTCCTCTAAAACTTGCCCCTCGCACCTTAAATCTATGCCCCCTAGTAATTGACCCCTCTACCCTGGGAAAAAGTCTCTGACTAACCACTCTGTCTATGCCCCTCATAATTTTGTAGACCTCTATCAGCTCGCCCCTCAACCTCCGTCGTTCCAGTGAGAACAAACCTAGTTTATTCAACAGCTCCTCATAGCTAATGCCCTCCATATGAGGTAACATCCTGGTAAATCTCTTCTGCACCCTCTCTAAATCCTCCACATCCTTCTGGTAGTGTGGCGACCAGAATTGAACACTATACTCCAAGTGTGGCCTAACTAATGTTCGATACAGCTGCAACATGACTTGACAATTCTTATACTCAATGCCCCGGCCAATGAAGGCAAGCATGCCGTATGCCTTCTTGACTACCTTCTCCATCTGTGTTGCCTCTTTCAGTGACCTGTGGACCTGTACACCTAGATCTCTCTGACTGTCAATACTCTTGAGGGTTCTACCATTCACTGTATATTCCCGACCTGCATTAGACCTTCCAAAATGCATTGCCTCACATTTGTCCGGATTAAACTCCATCTGCCATCTCTCCGCCCAAGTCTCCAAACGATCCAAATCCTGCTGTATCCTCGGACATCATCCTCACCCCCCAAACATCATCATCTTCCCAACCTCATCATCACCCCCACATCTTTGGGTTGTGGGGGTGAAACCCACGCAAACACGGGGAGAATGTGCAAACTCCACACGGACAGCGACCCAGAGCCGGGATCGAACTTGGATCTCGGCGCCGTGAGGCAGCAGTGCTAACCACTGCGCCGCCCAGCTGTCCTTGAGGTAGGTCGATTCCTGACTAACAATGGAGTCAAAGGTTATTGGGAAGCGGGGCGTAGGCGGAACGTGGATTGGAGACCACAATCAGATCAGCCACGACTCACTGACCAGCAGGGCAGGTTGGAGGGGCTGAATGGCCTCCTCCTGCTCCCAGCTCGTTTGTTTGTAAATCAAGTCTGCGTCTGAAGGGCGAATGAAAATTCTTTCGCGGGACGCAGCATTTTCCTTTGTCGAGACTATTGAGGAACTGGAATGAAATGAAAATGAAATGAAAATGGCTTATTGTCACGAGTAGGCTTCAATGAAGTTACTGTGAAAAGCCCCTAGTCGCCACATTCCGGCGCCTGTCCGGGGAGGCTGGTACGCAGGCACCCTTGACAAATGAACAGCACTGGGCCACACTGGAAGATTGGAGCTTTGCAAGCTTCATGTTAAAGTTTCTCTATCGAAACAGGGTGGCTGTTTTTACTCACCAACATTTCTTTTTGCATGGCATGTGGTTGGGGGCTAGCATTTATTGCCCATCCCTAACTACCCTTGAGAAGGTGGTGATTAGTCGCCCTCTTGAACCTCTGCGGTCCGTCCCTGTTGTGTAGGTGCACCCACTGTGCTGTTAGGGAGGTAGTGCCAGGATTTTGACCCAGCGACAGTGAAGGAACGGCCGATATTTTTCCGAGTCAGTCTGACGTGGGGCTTGGAGGGGAAGCTTCAGGTGGCGATGGCCATTCAAAGCCCACGCAAAAGAGGTACGATAGGAAATGTGCGGTCGTAATCGCGTTCAACGCTGTTCCACTGCCCTAATTCCCAAAGGAAAAGGACCTCTGGCTTCAGATACACCCAAATTCCATTTCCCCTCACTGTTAATTACCTCATTCCGGCGTCAGTTTTCCCCTGTGCTGGGCTAAACTCGCAGTTGGCGGATCTGTTCACCAGCGGTTCTGACTCTCAAAACAAGACAATTCCCATTTGTAGAGCAGGAAAGAGGGCTGACATTGCGCCATGAGGCATGATGGGAGAAGCGGCCCACAGATTTGACAGGAACAGACAGAATGATGGCTTGTAACTGTACATTTAGCTGGCAACAGCCGGAACAAGGCTCCCTCGAGGACCAATCAGGATTGCAGGCTGCCGGATTGTTTCTATGAATAAGCTTTAAACTGCAAACTTAAACCTTATAATAAAGCAGAGGATGTCTATGGAGATAACCCTGGGGATCAAACATTGGCAAGCTTGACCAGACCCCGGGGTTGAGAACTCGGAGCGTACACCCTCCAGAGCGAGTCTGGCCAAGTTCTCTCTGCCGGGTAGTTTCTTTTGGTTCAAGTTGTGAACGAGGACATAAAATAAAACGAGGACATTGGAATAATACTCTCTCTGGGAATCAGTCTTTTCCTGGAGTGTGTGTGGCCGGCAAGTCCAGCATCCCGAATTGGCCTCGGGAAGGGGGTGGCCAGCAGCCTGGGAACCACCGCAGTGGTGCAGGTAAGGTCCACCTACAGAGTTCAGAGCAAAGCTGACAGTCAAACGCACTGCTGTGGTCCTGAACTCGCACCTAGGCCCGAGCGGCTGATGATGTCGGACTCCGTCCAAGGGAGGGCGATTAGTGAACCAGAAGCGTCTTTGTGACAATTCAGGCATTTGATGATCATTATTGATGAGATGTATCAATTTGAGTCCATGTTCCCTGAGCAGTGGCGGCGGGATTTGAACCCCTGTCCACGGAGATACCATTCCACGGATGACCTGTCCAGTGATATGATGACAGTGCTCCCATTCCTGGCACTAATTGGGATTTTTTTTTAATGCATTTCCAAGGTCAGGGACCAGGGCAGGTTATGCAATTAGGGATGGGGCTCACGTGGGGAACAAACATCAATACATAACGTTACAATTAGCAGTATCGATGTTATCATCATCATGTACGGAAAGTTCACAGACTAGTCCTTACATCGCATCAATCACAACCTCAAGATATTCCAAAGCCCTCGGTATTGTTCTGTATTAGTATTAGTATTTGTATTAGTGAATGGCACTTTCTGATTTGGAAAGGATTGCACTGGGCAGACACCTCAGGGTCTGGCGCACCGATCCACGTTTTCTCACACAGCTCCTCCCGTCTCAAACCGGCGCTGCACACCCTCGTGGAACGCTTGGCGGGCAGCGAATTACTTTGGGCCCGGCGGAGGGCGCAGGCAGCCAAGTGATGCACAGCAGGATCCCGCCAAGACGACGACGCGCCGGCCAGCGTGGCTGTGGGCCTTGTTTGAGGTGGCGCAGGTTGCACAAGGCAGCAATTTAACGCACCGTTCTACAAAAAGGTGCCACCGAATCTTTAACCTCGAAGTGGAACAGCCCGATATGGCCTCCGCTTTGAACAAAGCAGCGAGTCAGGGAGCGCAGCACTCCCTCAGTGCTGCCCCCGGGTTACACCCTTGATTATGATTGAGGGGGGGGGGGGTCGTTCCACTGACCCAAAGTGACACTTCAGCGTCGAGATTCTCTCATGAGGCAGCGAGGACATGCTCTTGTGCGTGTGACAGACGCAACCAGCCGAGTTGGGGAAGGTTAGTACTGGAGATCCGATGTTCCCTGGTTCAATCCTGCGTTCCGGAACTCTCTTTTGGTGCAGGCCGCGACACACCCGCCTCCGATTCGGACGATCGTGGGCTCCAGTGGCATTCCAGAGACAGAGTCGATGGGCTGAATGGCCATCCTCTCCGTTGTGATGTTGTATAATCCTGGGATTTTTGTGGAGGGGGAACCCCCACGTTGGCCGGAGGGGTCAAGTGAGGAAACGGAATGCAACAGGCAGCCAAGAACAGAGCAAAGAGAGTCTATGAGGGTAAATACGTACCACCGGGGGGTCATCGCTGATGTCGTCAGGATTCCTGCGAGGCTGAACTGCAGAGAGAAAACAGAGAGACCCAATGAGAAACAGGCCCTGGGAGAAGGTTTTGCCATTGTGACCACGGGGCCCAGAATACTTCTCACTCTCCCATTTCGACACCGCCCTCTTTCACCCGCCACAGGGCGGAACGCCCTGGTGCCTCCCGACCAACGATGGACTTCAAAGCGTCAATCGTCAATTGAAGCCAATCGGTGCAAAGAAAAATCCCAGAAGCAGCAACAACTCGGGTCTCTGTGAAGTGAAGGCAGTCTGGCCTCGCTGGGCTGGACCGGCATCTGTTGCCCACCCCTAATTGCCCTTGAACAGAGTGATTTGCTCGGCCATTTCAGAGAGGGGCGGTTAATAGTTAAGGGGTGGGGGGCACGTTACTGTGGGTCTGGAGTCACACGTAGGCCAGACCGGATAAGGACGGCAGATTTCCCTCCCTGAAGGACGGGAGTGAGCCAGGCGGGTTTTTACAACAATGGACGCTCGTAGTCATGGTCACCATGAGACAAGCTTTCATTCTCGATTTATTGATTCATTTAATTCAATCTCTGGGCAACCCTTGGGAGGGGGTCGACTTCGAAGGGGCTGGAAGATTGTGCGGGCGGAGAGGGTCAGTAAATCCCTCCCACCTCTCCCTCGCTCTCTGTTGACTATCAATCCTGCCGCTTTGGGGAAGCGGAGTCGGCACTCACCGTTTCTGTCACCTCCAGTCTTGGGCCTGGGGTCTCGCTGCCCTTTCCATTCACTCATTTGCAGCCCCAGAGCTCTGAAGACCAGCCTCTTGGCGATCACCGTGTTGGTCTGCGCCCTCTCCTTCACTGGCTGTAGGAACTCTGCAAACAAAGACAAAAGAACAAAGGGTAGCAGGGTAGCATGGTGGTCAGCACAAATGCTTCACAGCTCCAGGGTCCCAGGTTCGATTCCCGGCTGGGTCACTGTCTGTGCGGAGTCTGCACGTCCTCCCCGTGTGTGCGTGGGTTTCCTCCGGGTGCTCCGGTTTCCTCCCACAGTCCAAAGATGTGCGGGTTAGGTGGATTGGCCAGGCTAAATTGCCCGTAGTGTCCTAAAAAGTAAGGTTAAGGGGGGGGTTGTTGGGTTACGGGTATAGGGTGGATACGTGGGTTTGAGTAGGGTGATCATGGCTCGGCACAACATCGAGGGCCGAAGGGCCTGTTCTGTGCTGTACTGTTCTAAAACACGCGGAGCTGCTTTTCAATTTTCCCCACCGGCCGGGCGAACTGACCAGAGATCTGTGAAGGCAGGGCGAAATGATTCCGAACCGCGCCAATCTCCCGCGCCAATCCCCAAACACGTCAGAAAGTTCAAGCACGCGGAGCAGGAGCAACAACGATGGTGTCAGCCATCGGGGAAATCTCAATGCAGAAATGCATTTCTCCAGCAGCGATCGAGTCCGCAAGGAGTTGGGCGCACAGAAGACGGCACAAATTTACGAACAAGGTTCATTTCAGGACAATCCCAATACTCCCCCACTCCCCTGAGGGTATACTTCCCCGACCTGGAACTGCAGGAAGCACGATTTTCACACAGCAACATTAGAACAAAACGGCTAACGACCAGCAATTAGGACAGACCGACAATGGTTCGGGAATCAATGTTGGCCAGAGGATGAGGTGCAATCTCCACCCATTCATCCTTCCAACCATAACCATGACGACCGACAATCCAGCTGAGAGACGGGGGGATGGGGAGGGGCAGTTATAAATCTCACCAGAAAGACAATTCCACAGGACACAGACATACTCTCCCCTCCCCCCCCCCCCCCCAAGGAGAGCGCCATCACAAACAGTCTGAGAATCAATTACCTGAAGTCCTGGCCACCTTGAGCTTCGATTGTTTGGTAGCCAGAGATAACGGCCGTGTTTTCAGCTCGGAATGTGCGACTGACAAGGCCTGAGAGGCTGTGGAGGGGAGGTGGGGGGGGGGGGGACACACAAAGGAGAACAATAAAAATAAAAATAGCGTAATCACAGACAGTTCCTCTCCCGAGTAGACCATCCCAATTTACTGATCGTCGCGCCGAGATTGCCGACGGCTTCCCGCTAAGATCCGGACCTTCGTCCTCCCGCTTTGAATCGGTCAAGCGTTCCGATCAACGGGACTCCCTCCCAAACGGGACCTTGTCCGAGAAACAGGTTCGGGATTTGCGAAGAATTTTACTTTCAGGAACGGATTGAGATTCCCATTAAAAACCACCCCCATTTCCCCAAGACTCAACGTATCCAGACCAGTGCCGCGGTGGAAAGACCTCACACATCCCAGGAAGCGAAGGATAGTCCCCTCGGTGAGAGGTAGCACATCTGTTTAAAATTCCCCTACCTGAATCCGGACAGGAAAATATTCCCAAGGCGTGTGTACTGTCCACCCACTTTATCCGGAATCCTGCTTTCCTGGCAAGAGAAAGGACCAGGTAAGCTTCTGGAAACATGTGCACTTCTGGGAGACACAATCATCACCCCCCCCCCCCCCCCCCCTGGGGTGGTCCTGTGAGCAGGGGGAAGGGTCCCAGCTTCTGAGACAGAGGGTCCAGGTTTGATTCCCATTCCAGGACTTGATGGGAAAGAAAGGTGCGGTGACAACTCTCCCAACACCCGGCATATCCTTCCAACACCAGAGCCAGGACACTCGGAGGAGGTGAGTCTCCTGGTCAACCTGCCTGATGTGCAGTCGTACCCCACTCGCTCTCGCCTGCCAGGAACAAGTCAGGAGTGTGAGGGAATACTCTCCACTTGCCTGGATGAGTGCGGCTCCAACAACACTCAAGAAACTCAGCACCATCGAGGAATTTAAAAGGTGGGACATGGTGCCGCTATCGCTGGCGGGCAGAGTGCAGTCCGTCAAAATGACGGTTCTCCCGAGGTTCTTGTTCCTTTTTCAGTGTTTGCCCATCTTTATCCCTAGGGCCTTTTTTAGAAGGGTGACTAGCAGCATCATGAGCTTTGTTTGGGCGCATGGGACCCCGAGGGTGAAGAGGGTCTTCTTGGAGCGGGGTAGAGATGGGGGGGGCTGGCATTACCCAATCTCTCGGGGTATTATTGGGCGGCCAATGTGTCGATGGTGCGCAAGTGGGTGATGGAGGGGGAGGGGGCAGCATGGAAACGGATGGAGAGGGCGTCCTGTGGAGATACAAGCCTGGGGGCCCTGGTAACGGCGCCGTGGCCGCTCCCTCCTATGAGGTGTACCACGAGTCCGGTGGTGGCGGCTACCCTCAAGATTTGGGGGCAGTGGAGGCGACATAGGGGAGAAGTGGGGGGCTCGATGGAGGCTCCGTTAAGGGGGAACCATAGGTTCGTCCCAGGGAACATTGATGGGGGATTTCAGGGTTGGCACAGAGTGGTCATCAGACAGCTGAGGGACCTGTTCATTGATGGGAGGTTTGCGAGCCTGGGGGAGTTGGAGGAGAAATTTGGGCTCCCCCCGGGGAACATGTTCAGGTATCTGCAGGTAAAGGCATTTGCTAGGCGGCAGGTGGAGGGATCCCCTTCGCTTCCCGCGAGGGGGGTGAGCGACAGGGTGCTTTCGGGGGTCTGGGTCGGAGCGGGGAAGATATCTGATATCTACAAGGTTATGCAGGAGGCGGAGGAGGCATCAGTAGAGGAGCTGAAAGCTAAGTGGGAGGGGGAACTGGGGGAACAGATCGAAGACGGGACATGGGCTGATGCTCTGGAGAGGGTTAATTCTTCCTCCTCGTGTGCGCGGCTTAGCCTCATCCAATTCAAGGTGCTACACCGGGCCCACATGTCCGGGACGAGGATGAGTAGGTTCTTTGGGGGTGAAGACGTGTGTCAGGTGCTCGGGGAGTCCAGCGAACCATGCCCATATGTTCTGGGCACGCCCGGCACTGGAGGAGTTCTGGAAGGGGGTGGCGAGGACGCTGTCGAGGGTGGTGGGATCCAGGGTCAAACCAGGATGGGGACTCGCGATTTTTGGGGTTGGGGTGGAGCCGGGAGTGCAGGAGGCGAAAGAGGCCGGTGTGCTGGCCTTTGCGTCCCTAGTAGCCCGGCGAAGGATTTTGCTACAGTGGAAGGACGCGAGGCCCCCAAGCGTGGAGACCTGGATCAATGACATGGCAGGCTTCATTAAGCTTGAGAAGGTCAAATTCACCCTGAGAGGGTCGGTACAAGGGTTCTTTAGGCGGTGGCAACCTTTCCTCGACTTTCTGGCTCAACGATAGGGTACTGGGACAGTAGCAGCAGCAACCCGGGGGGAAATGGGGGGGGGGGGGAGGAGGGAAAAGGGGGGGGGGGAGGAGGGAAAAGGGGGGGGAGGAGGGAAAAGGGGGGCAGACAATGACTATGTTTGTTTATTTAATTTAAATTTATTTTTAAGTTCTTCTGTTGTTCATTGGGGTTGGGGGGGTGGGGGGATGTGATACATGCGTCGATACGGTCTGGGGGTGTTACAGTGATTATGGGTTATTTTGTTGCATTTCATTGTTTGTCGTTATGTTTTATATTTTCTGTAAAAAATTCCAATAAAAATTATATTTAAAAAAAAACTCAGCACCATCCAGGACAAAGCAGCCCCGTTTGATTGCTCCCCCTTCCACAAACATTCACTCCCTCCACCACCGACGCACAGCGGCAGCCGTGTGTACCATCTACAAAATGCACTGCAGTAACTCATTAAGGCTCCTTAGGCAGCACCTTCCAAACCCACGGCCACTATTATCTAGAAGGACAATGGCAGCAGATACCTGGGAACCCCACCACCTTGAGGTTCCCCTCCGAGTCACTCACCACCTGACTGGGAAATATATCGGCCGCTCCTTCACTGTCACTGGGGCAACATCCTGGAACTCCCTCCCTAACAGCACAGTGGGTGCACCTACACCTCATGCACTGCCACCTTCTCAGGGACAGTTGGGAATGGGAAATAAATGCTGGCCAAGCCAGCAATGTCCAGTGGAATGAATTTTCAAAGTGTCCTTGAATCAGTTTTATAATTCCATGGAACCATAGAATTCCTGCAGTGAGGAACGAGGCCATTCGGCCCATCGAGTCTGCACCAAGCCTCTGAAAGAGCACCCTACCCAGCTCACTCCCCTGCCCATTATCCCACCTAACCTGCACATGTCTGGACTGTGGGAGGAAACCGGAGCACCCGGAGGAAACCCACGCACACAGGGGGAGAGCGTGCAGACTCCGCACAGTGACCCAAGGCTGGAATCGAACCCGGGTCCCTGGCGCTGTGAAGCAACAGTGCTAACCACTGTGCCAATCCTGAAACAAATGACCTTTCTTTCGCAGGTGTGATGGAGGGGGAGGTTTATTGTCTAAAGCTGTTGAACTCAATGTTGAGTCCAGAAGGGTGTAATCTGCCTCATCGGATGAGGTCTTGTTCTTCCAGTTCATGTTGGGCATCGCAGGATGGACATGTGGGCATATGAGAGAGAGAGGGAGGGAGAGAGGGAGGGAGGGAGAGAGAGGGAGAGGGAGGGAGAGAGGGAGAGGGAGAGAGGGAGAGAGAGAGGGAGAGAGGGAGAGAGGGAGAGAGAGGGAGAGAGAGAGGGAGGGCGAGAGGGAGGGAGGGAGGGAGGGAGAGAGGGAGGGAGGGAAGAGGGAGAGGGAGGGAGGGAGAGAGAGGGAGAGGGGGAGAGAGAGAGGGGAGGGAGGGAGGGAGGGAGAGAGGGGAGGGGAGGGAGGAGGGAGAGGGAGAGGGAGAGGGAGAGAGAGAGAGGGAGAGAGAGAGGAGGGAGAGGGAGAGAGGGAGAGGGAGAGGGAGGGAGAGAGGGAGAGGGGAGAGGGAGAGGGAGAGAGAGAGGGAGGGAGGGAGGGAGGAGGGAGGGAGGAGAGAGGGAGGGAGGGAGGGAGGGAGAGAGGGAGGGAGGGAGGGAGAGAGGGAGGGAGAGGGAGAGAGAGAGAGGGAGAGGGAGGGAGGAGACAGAGAGGGAGGGAGGGAGGGAGGGAGAGAGGGAGGGATGGGAGAGAGGGAGGGGAGGAGGGAGGGAGAGAGGGAGGGGAGGGAGGGAGGGAGGAGAGAGGAGGGAGGGAGAGAGGGAGGGAGGGGGAGAGAGAGAGAGAGAGAGAGAGAGAGAGAGAGAGAGAGAGAGAGAGAGGGAGGGAGGGAGAGAGGGCGGGAGGGAGGGAGAGGAGGGCGGGAGGGAGGGAGGGAGAGAGGGAGGAGGGAGAGGGAGAGGGAGGGAGGAGAGAGAGGGAGAGGGGGAGAGAGAGGGGAGGGAGGGAGTGAGGGAGAGAGGGGAGGGAGGGAGGGAGAGGGAGGAGGGAGAGGGAGAGAGAGCGGGAGAGGGAGAGAGGGAGAGGGAGGGAGAGAGAGGGAGAGGGAGAGGAGAGAGAGAGAGGGAGGGAGGGAGGGAGGGAGAGAGAGGGAGGGAGGGAGGGAGAGAGGGAGGGAGGGAGGGAGGGAGGAGGGGGAGAGAGGGGGGAGGGAGGAGGGAGGGAGGGAGAGAGGGAGGGAGAGGGAGAGAGAGGAGAGGGAGAGGGAGGGAGGGAGAGAGAGAGGGAGGGAGGGAGGGAGGGCGGGAGGGAGGGAGAGAGGGAGGGAGGGAGGGAGAGAGGGAGGGAGAGAGGGAGGGAGAGAGGGAGGAGAGAGGGAGGGAGAGAGGGAGGGAGGAGGGAGGGAGGGAGAGCGGGAGGGGAGAGGGAGGGAGCGGAGAGGAGGGAGGGAGGGCGGGAGGGAGAGAGGGAGGGAGAGAGGGGAGGGAGGGAGGGAGGGATGAGAGGGAGGGAGGGAGAGAGGGAGGGAGGGGGAGAGAGAGAGAGAGAGAGAGAGAGAGAGGGAGGGAGGGAGATGAGGGCGGGAGGGAGGGAGAGAGGGCGGGAGGGAGGGAGAGAGGGCGGGAGGGAGGGAGGAGGGCGGGAGGAGGGAGGGAAGGAGGGAGGAGGAGGAGGGAGGGAGGGAGGGAGGGAGGGAGGGAGGGAGGGAGGGAGGGAGGGAGGGAGGGAGGGAGGGAGGGAGGGAGGGAGGGAGGGAGGGAGGGAGGGAGAGGGGGAGAGAGAGAGAGAGGGAGAGGGGGAGGAGAGAGAGGGAGAGAGAGAGAGAGAGAGAGGGAGGGAGGGAGAGAGGGAGGGAGGGAGGGAGGGAGAGAGGGAGGGAGGGAGGGAGGGAGGGAGGGAGGGAGGGAGGGAGGGAGAGAGGGAGGGAGGGAGGGAGGGAGGGAGGGAGGGAGGGAGAGAGGGAGGGAGGGAGGGAGGGAGAGAGGGAGGGAGGGAGAGAGGGAGGGAGGGAGGGAGAGAGGGAGGGAGGGAGAGAGGGAGGGAGGGAGAGAGGGAGAGAGGGAGGGAGGGAGGGAGGGAGAGAGGGAGGGAGGGAGGGAGGGAGAGAGGGAGGGAGGAGGGAGAGAGGGAGGGAGAGAGGGAGGGAGGGAGAGAGGGAGGGAGGGAGGGAGGGAGAGAGAGAAGAGGGAGGGAGAGAGGAGAGAGGGAGGGAGGGAGAGAGGGAGAGAGGGAGGGAGGGAGAGAGGGAGGGAGGGAGGGAGGAGGGAGGGAGGGAGGGAGGGAGGGAGGGAGGGAGGGAGAGAGTGGTTTACTTCACCATGGAAGATTGAGAAGGCCATGTTTAATCTCAGAATAACTCTTCTGATCAGTTAAGACCTGAAGGCTGGCTAAACCCCTCGCTCGCAGTCATTATGCCAGTAGAAACAGCCTGCCCAACAAAGATGCAAACGGGAGCTTTGAGCTGGTGCTTTCAGACAGAGGAGAGTCAAGAGGAAATCGAAAACACTTACTGAAAACTGCTAAACGCCTCCTGTATATCTTCAGTGCTCAGCTGGGGAGAGAAGTCGAAGATTTCGATGATGTGTCCAAAGTCCAGGCGGGTGATGTGGACTTCCTCAGACTGATAGATGGAGTAATCGCACTGAGGATGTTCAACGCTGATACTCAACTCTCCCAGGCAAGCCGCAAGCTGCAATCAGATCAGAAAGCGGGGTGAGGAACAGCGATATATCCTTTCCCCAAACTGAAAACCACATTTAAACAGCACTCAGAGCAACACAAAGTACAGCACAGGAACAGGCCGTTCGGCCCTCTAAGCCTGCGCCGACCATGCTGCCCGTCTAAACTAAAATCTTCTACATTTCCTGGATCCGTATCCCTCTATTCCCATCCTGTTCATGTATTTGTCAAGATGCCCCTTAAATGTCACTATCGTCCCTGCTTCCACCACCTCCTCCGGCAGCGAGTTCCAGGCACCCACGACTCTCTGTGTAAAAAACTGGCCTCGTACATCTCCTCTAAACCTTGACCCTCGCACCTTAAACCTATGCCCCCAAGTAATTGACCCCTCTACCCTGGGGAAAAGCCTCTGACTATCCACTCTGTCTATGCCCCTTATAATTTTGTTGACCTCTATCAGGTCGCTCCCCAACCTCCGTCGTTCCAGTGAGAACAAACCGAGTTTATTCAACCGCTCCTCATAGCTAATGCCCTCCATACCAGGCAACATCCTGGTAAATCTCTTCTGCACCCTCTCTAAAGCCTCCACATCCTTCTGGTAGTGTGGCGACCAGAATTGAACACTATACTCCAAGTGTGGCCTAACTAAGGTTCTATACAGCTGCAACATGACTTGCCAATTCTTATACTCAATGCCCCGGCCAATGAAGGCAAGCATGCTGTATGCCTTCTTGACTACCTTCTCCACCTGTGTTGTCACTTTCAGTGACCTGTGGACCTGTACACCTAGATCTTTCAAGACAATCTTTTCTTCATCCAGGTTAAGTGGGCGCAGCTGACTAGGCCAGCAATTAACTTTATTTATCCTGTCAGAAACACAAATCACAATTCAATTAACTGCTTAAAATAAATACGGGAGTAGCAGATTGAAGACAAAGTCACACCTTTGCAGATTCGTTGCCCAGTGTGCTTGACATTTGGTAGATTTTAATACACTTTGAGCAGAAAGTGGGTTACCTCTTTGAGTAAATCTGTTGAGTCGGCGGCAGGATTTGAGGGATCTGGACTGTTTGCTTCACTGTCTTCGCTCTCCACTCCGACCGCGCCGTGTTCAGCTCCAGTGTTGGCCGCGTTGCCAGCTCTGCTACTCTCGTCCCGCTGCTCTCTCATTGTCAGCTGACTCTCCTGGGGGCTGACCACCTGTTCAGCATCGCCGCTGCTCGACAGAGGCCCCTCGTCACCCGGAGCTGCCTGGCCTTCACACTGACCCTCTCTGGGGCCCACGGCTCCCGTTGTCTTCGAGGTCGGCCTTGGCGAGCGAAGCTCATGGTGCACAACCTGTTCTCCACACGCAGCCTCAGCAGCCTCCACCAACGGCGACACGCTTTCACACCGGCTTCCCTCATGGCCCAAATTGGACTCATCCCGAGCCGCACTCGCCTCCGCCAACGGGAATGTCATCTCCTCCGCCAACGGGAATGTCATCTCCTCCGCCAACGGGAATGTCATCTCCTCCGCCAACGGGAATGTCATCTCCTCCTTCGACCTCGGATCCTGCTCTTCCTTTGCCTCCTGGGGAATTCCATCCAAAACATGGTCAGCTGCTGGGTCTTCTGTTGGTCTGTGCGTTTGGAAATCACCTTCATGCTCTGTTGGCCGGAGGTGGGAGGTTATGGATTGCTCCCCTTCCTCACTCCGCCCCACTTTCCCGCCGCTAAGTGGACACCGCGGGACGGCCTCTTGAGCAATCTGACCGCTCTCCCCCTCCTCCTCTTCCGCCCTGACGGGCATCTTGCTGCCGTCGGTCCCGTCTGTTCCTGGATGTCTTCTTCCTTCCCGGTTCCTGGTTTCCCTTTTGGAATGAAACTTGCCGTCTCTTCTGTTCTGGCCACCGTTCCGACAGTCGGCCCTTCCAGCATAGTGGGCTTTATCGGGCCTGTTCCTGGACTTGGCGTGGCTAGGAGGCAGCTTGTCTTGCCTGGTCGCCCCATCGCCACCTGCCTCCGCCTGACTGTCAATGCTGTTCCTTTCTGTCCAGTGAGTTGGAGCGTGGCTGCGATTCCCTTCCAGGGGTGCGTGCAATCTGCCAAGGACGCAGAGAATGAAAACAATCAGTTACAATCTATCCAGGCCTTCGGCGAGCAATTCCTCCCCAACTCCACGGGAATGATTTGTCTGTTTTCCTTCCTATCAGATTCCCCTCCTACACCTGGGAATGCCAACTCCCCAGGGGATTAGGGAGTGGAGCTTCCTCCTAATTAGACCCCTCCTCCCCCACAGGATATAACCCCGGGCCTAGGGAGCGGGTCGAGGAGCCTGAGGGGGAATGGAGAGTTAGATTGTGGAATAAACCTTGTTGCGTCCTGTCTATCTGGCTGCCAGCGGAGTCGTTGCCCTCGGTCACAACGACTGGGGAAGCGAAGGAGGCTGGAGCTGAATCTGTCAGAGGGCAGGTTAATGTGGAGGGCCCAGCAGAACAAAGGATCCCCCAAGTGTTTGACAGGAGCTTCCTACAACCAAGTGGGACACAGAGACACGTCAGCCCAGGTCAGGTGGCTAAAGGCTTGGTCTGAAGGAGCCCGGGGAGGGGGGGGGAGCGAGGCGGAGAGAGGAGGGGATTCCAAAGCTTGAAAGCAGGGCCCCCAATTGCGGAGCCATGAGACCTGGGAATGTCAGTGTTGGAGGATATCTCAGAGGAACGTCTCAGGCACATCTTTCCTCCAATACCAGCCCCCACCGCCAGCCCACCACCCCCTCTCTCCCACCCCATCTTTCCTCCAATTCCACCTCCCCACCCCACCCCCGCCTCTCTCCCACCCCATCTCGTCTGGGGCTGGTTTAGCTCACTCGGCTAAATCGCTGGCTTTTTAAAGCAGACCAAGGCAGGCCAGCAGCACGGTTCGATTCCCGTACCAGCCTCCCCGGACAGGCGCCGGAATGCGGCGACTAGGGGCTTTTCACAGTAACTTCATTTGAAGCCTCCTCGTGACAATAAACGATTTTCGTTTCAAATTTTTTCATTTCACCTGCCCCCAAGCCCCGGCCCCCTCAGCCCCACATACTCACCTCTTGTCAGCCAGACACACTGCGGTACGCCGGAAAGCTGCCTCTCCCACCGAGAAGCTGTCCAGTGAGTCAAAATCCTCCACAACGCGGTGGATTAGATACCGCAGTCGGCTGCGGAGCGGGGGGAAGAGCAGGACCCTGCGGACAGACGGAGAAAGAGCAGAGTGACCAACACACCACGAGCTGCCCGAAGCAGAATGGAAGACAACAGCAACAGGTTGGGTGAGTAAATTTGCAGACGACACTAAAGTCGGTGGAGTTGTAGACAGTGCGGAAGGATGTTGCAGGTTACAGAGGGACATAGATAAGCTGCAGAGCTGGGCTGAGAGGTGGCAAATGGAGATTAATGTGGAGAAGTGTGAGGTGATTCACTTTGGAAAGAATAACAGGAATGCGGAATATTTGGCTAATGGTAAGATTCTTGGTAGTGTGGATGAGCAGAGGGATCTCGGTGTCCATGTACATAGATCCCTGAAAGTTGCCACCCAGGTTGATAGGGTTGTGAAGAAGGCCTATGGTGTGTTGGCCTTTATTGGTAGAGGGATTGAGTTCCGGAGCCATGAGGTCATGTTGCAGTTGTACAAACTCTAGTACGGCCGCATTTGGAGTATTGCGTACAGTTCTGGTCGCCTCATTATAGGAAGGACGTGGAAGCTTTGGAACGGGTGCAGAGGAGATTTACCAGGATGTTGCCTGGTATGGAGGGAAAATCTTATGAGGAAAGGCTGATGGACTTGAGGCTGTTTTCGTTAGAGAGAAGAAGGTTAAGAGGTGACTTAATAGAGGCATACAAAATGATCAGAGGGTTAGATAGGGTGGACAGTGAGAGCCTTCTCCCGCGGATGGAGGTGGCTAGCACGAGGGGACATAGCCTTAAATTGAGGGGTAATAGATATAGGACAGAGGTCAGAGGTAGGTTTTTTTACGCAAAGAGTGGTGAGGCCGTGGAATGCCCTACCTGCAACAGTAGTGAACTCGCCAACATTGAGGGCATTTAAAAGTTTATTGGATAAGCATATGGATGATAAGGGCATAGTGTAGGTTAGATGGCCTTTAGTTTTTTCCATGTCGGTGCAACATTGAGGGCCGAAGGGCCTGTACTGCGCTGTATCGTTCTATGTTCTATGTTCTAATTCAGAGGAAAAAAAACTACAAAAAGACGGAAAGGGAAAAAGGGTGTTACAGAAGTGCTGTTGTAACGTGTGAACTGCAACAACCAATTTACACAGAGCAAGATTCCAGACACGTGCTGAACATACATTTATCAAAGTGCAATTATTAATGCGAGATCCAGGCGCAAAGGAGCCTTCAATATTCTCTCGGGAGAAACCAGAAATTGCAGCAAATGTTTATTCATTTGGACAGGTCGTGGCACCCAACGTGGATTCTGAGACGGGTGTGTGGAAATGCCGGAACAAAATTGAAACATCTGTGAATTTGTCAAAACCGTTGACCTTCACAGTACTGCAGGTCGAGAATACGACTGCCGCAGGGCAGTCAACTCAAATTGTTTGAAGGCGAGGGAAGAACAGGAATCAGAATTAAAAGTATGAATTGTGGGTCAGCTGTTCTGGGGAAATTTGCATACGTGCAGTGCGGTCAGCCTAAGTCGAAGGTGAACCTGCGAAGAAGACCCAAGGAGTTTGAGTAAAGGCAAGCAACCAGCAGAGGGCAGCAGAGCAGAGCTACTGATCAGCTGTTCTGGGGAAATTTGCATACGTGCAGTGCGGTCAGCCTAAGTCGAAGGTGAACCTGCGAAGAAGATCCAAGGAGTTTGAGTAAAGGCAAGCAACCAGCAGAGGGCAGCAGAGCAGAGCTACTGATCAGCTGTTCTGGGGAAATTTGCATACGTGCAGTGCGGTCAGCCTAAGTTGAAGGTGGTTTGTGGAGGGGCTGTTGGCAACTGACAGTTAAACCCGAAACACTTTGTGAGTGTTTCCCACCCTACCTCCTCCTCTAACCAACCCCCCCACCCCACGGTGGTTGGGAAGCGGGAGCAGGGGCCTGTCGTGAAGGTGAGTGAGTGCCTTTAAATTTGCTTACCTTTCAGCGGGATCAGGGTTTGAGGTAATATCAGGTAAGCTCTTCCTTTCTTTTTCTTTTTCTTGTTTTTTTTTAATCTAGAGGGGATGTCAGGGAAGGCAGTACAATGCTCCTCCTGCAGAATGTTTGAGGTGAGGGACGCCGTCAGTGTCCCTGCTGATTTCATCTGTGGGAAGTGCACCCAACTCCAGCTCCTCAAAAACCGTGTTAGGGACCTGGAGCTTGAGCTGGATGAACTTCGGATCATTCGGGAGGCAGAGGGGGGTCATAGATAGGAGCTTCAGGGAAGTAGTTACACCAAAGACTGGAGATAGATGGGTAACTGTAAGAGGGACTGGGAAGAAGCAGTCAGTGCAGGGACCCCCTGCGGTCGTTCCCCTGAGTAACAAGTATACCGTTTTGGATACTTGTGGGGGGGACGACTTACCAGGGGTAAGCCATGGGGTACGGGCCTCTGGCACGGAGTCTGTCCCTGTTGCTCAGAAGGGAAGGGGGGAAAGGAGTAGAACATTAGTAATTGGGGACTCAATAGTCAGGGGCACAGATAGGAGATTTTGTGGGAGCGAGAGAGACTCACGTTTGGTATGTTGCCTCCCAGGTGCAAGGGTACGTGATGTCTCGGATCGTGTTTTCCGGGTCCTTAAGGGGGAGGGGGAGCAGCCCCAAGTCGTAGTCCACATTGGCACTAACGACATAGGTAGGAAAGGGGACAAGGATGTCAGGCAGGCCTTTAGGGAGCTAGGATGGAAGCTCAGAGCAAGAACAAACAGAGTTGTTATCTCTGGGTTGTTGCCCGTGCCACGTGATAGTGAGATGAGGAATAGGGAGAGAGAGCAATTAAACACGTGGCTACAGGGATGGTGCAGGCGGGAGGGATTCAGATTTCTGGATAACTGGGGCTCTTTCTGGGGAAGGTGGGACCTCTATAGACAGGATGGTCTACATCTGAACCTGAGGGGCACCAATATCCTGGGGGGGAGATTTGTTAGTACTCTTTGGGGGGGTTTAAACTAATTCAGCAGGGGCATGGGAACCTGGATTGTAGTTTTGGGGTGCGAGAGATTGAGAGTAGAGAGGTCAGGAGCACAGTTTTGACTTCGCAGGAGGGCGGCAGTGTTCAGGTCTGTGGTTTGAAGTGTGTCTATTTCAATGCCAGGAGTATACGAAATAAGGTAGGGGAACTGGCAGCATGGGTTGGTACCTGGGACTTCGATGTTGTGGCCATTTCAGAGACATGGATAGAGCAGGGACAGGAATGGTTGTTGCAGGTTCCGGGGTTTAGGTGCTTTAGTAAGGTCAGAGAAGGGGGCAAAAGAGGGGGAGGTGTGGCGCTGCTAGTCAAGGACAGTATTACGGTGGTAGAAAGGATGCAAGATGGGGACTGTTCTTCCGAGGTAGTATGGGCTGAGGTTAGAAACAGGAAAGGAGAGGTCACCCTGTTGGGAGTTTTCTATAGGCCACCTAATAGTTCTAGAGATGTAGAGGAAAGGATGGCGAAGATGATTCTGGAAAAGAGCGAAAGTAACAGGGTAGTTGTTATGGGAGACTTTAACTTTCCTAATATTGACTGGAAAAGATATAGTTCGAGTACATTGGATGGGTCGTTCTTTGTACAATGTGTGCAGGAGGGTTTTCTGACACAATATGTTGACAGGCCAACAAGAGGTGAGGCCACTTTGGATTTGGTTTTGGGTAATGAACCAGGCCAGGTGTTAGATCTGGAGGTAGGTGAACACTTTGGAGACAGTGACCACAATTCGGTGACCTTTACGTTAGTGATGGAAAGGGATAAGTATACCCCGCAGAGCAAGAGTTATAGCTGGGGGAAGGGCAATTATGATGCCATTAGACATGACTTAGGATGTGTTGGTTGGAGAAGTAGGCTGCAAGGGTTGGGCACACTGGATATGTGGAGCTTGTTCAAGGAACAGCTATTGCATGTTCTTGATAAGTACGTACCAGTCAGGCAGGGAGGAAGGGGTCGAGCGAGGGAACCGTGGTTTACCAAAGAAGTGGAATCTCTTGTTAAGAGGAAGAAGGAGGCCTATGTGAAGATGAGGCGTGAAGTTTCAGTTGGGGCGCTTGATAGTTACAAGGAAGCGAGGAAGGATCTAAAGAGAGAGCTGAGACGAGCAAGGAGGGGACATGAGAAGTCTTTGGCAGGTAGGATCAAGGAAAACCCAAAAGCTTTCTATAGGTATGTCAGGAATAAAGAATGACTAGGGTAAGAGTAGGGCCAGTCAAGGACAGTGGTGGGAAGTTGTGTGTGGAGGCTGAGGAGATAAGCGAGATACTAAATGAATACTTTTCGTCAGTATTCACTCAAGAAAAAGATAATATTGTGGAGGAGAATGCTGAGACCCAGGCTATTAGAATAGATGGCATTGAGGTGCGTAGGGAAGAAGTGTTGGCAATTCTGGACAAGGTGAAAATAGATAAGTCCCCGGGGCCAGATGGGATTTATCCTAGGATTCTCTGGGAAGCCAGGGAAGAGATTGCTGAGCCTTTGGCTTTGATTTTTAGGTCATCATTGGCTACAGGAATAGTGCCAGAGGACTGGAGGATAGCAAATGTGGTCCCTTTGTTCAAGAAGGGGAGTAGAGATAACCCAGGTAACTATAGGCCGGTGAGCCTAACGTCTGTGGTGGGTAAAGTCTTGGAGAGGATTATAAAAGATACGATTTATAATCATCTAGATAGGAATAATATGATTAGGGATAGTCAGCATGGTTTTGTGAAGGGTAGGTCATGCCTCACAAACCTTATCGAGTTCTTTGAGAAGGTGACTGAACAGGTAGACGAGGGTAGAGCAGTTGATGTGGTGTATATGGATTTCAGTAAAGCGTTTGATAAGGTTCCCCACGGTCGGCTATTGCAGAAAATATGGAGGCTGGGGATTGAGGGTGATTTAGAGATGTGGATCAGAAATTGGCTAGTTGAAAGAAGACAGAGAGTGGTAGTTGATGGGAAATGTTCAGAATGGAGTTCAGTTACGAGTGGCGTACCACAAGGATCTGTTCTGGGGCCGTTGCTGTTTGTCATTTTTATAAATGACCTAGAGGAGGGCGCAGAAGGATGGGTGAGTAAATTTGCAGACGACACTAAAGTCGGTGGAGTTGTAGACAGTGCGGAAGGATGTTGCAGGTTACAGAGGGACATAGATAAGCTGCAGAGCTGGGCTGAGAGGTGGCAAATGGAGTTTAATGTGGAGAAGTGTGAGGTGATTCACTTTGGAAAGAATAACAGGAATGCGGAATATTTGGCTAATGGTAAAATTCTTGGTAGTGTGGATGAGCAGAGGGATCTCGGTGTCCATGTACATAGATCCCTGAAAGTTGCCACCCAGGTTGATAGGGTTGTGAAGAAGGCCTATGGTGTGTTGGCCTTTATTGGTAGAGGGATTGAGTTCCGGAGCCATGAGGTCATGATGCAGCTGTACCAAACTCTGGTACGGCCGCATTTGGAGTATTGCGTACAGTTCTGGTCGCCTCATTATAGGAAGGACGTGGAAGCTTTGGAACGGGTGCAGAGGAGATTTACCAGGATGTTGCCTGGTATGGAGGGAAAATCTTATGAGGAAAGGCTGATGGACTTGAGGTTGTTTTCGTTAGAGAGAAGAAGGTTAAGAGGTGACTTAATAGAGGCATACAAAATGATCAGAGGGTTAGATAGGGTGGACAGTGAGAGCCTTCTCCCGCGGATGGAGGTGGCTAGCACGAGGGGACATAGCCTTAAATTGAGGGGTAATAGATATAGGACAGAGGTCAGAGGTGGGTTTTTTTACGCAAAGAGTGGTGAGGCCGTGGAATGCCCTACCTGCAACAGTAGTGAACTCGCCAACATTGAGGGCATTTAAAAATTTATTGGATAAGCATATGGATGATAAGGGCATAGTGTAGGTTAGATGGCCTTTAGTTTTTTTTTTCCATGTCGGTGCAACATCGAGGGCCGAAGGGCCTGTACTGCGCTGTATCGTTCTATGTTCTATGTTCTATGTGTTCCCTCGCGTCGCTCTGCGGGCGGTCGAATGCAGGCCCCGAGTTAACCCTTTGTGCGCCAGACCCTAATGCTACACATCTTGCTATAACTGTAACATTATATTCTGCAGTCTCCCTATACACGGTATGCATTGTTTGTACAGCATGCAAGAAACAATACTTTTCACTGTATTCTAATAAATGTGACAATAATAAATCAAATCAAATTAGGGGTGTATGTGGTGCTGGACAGAGCCGTGTGTAGAAGCAAGCCTGGAGACAGCTCCCAGCTTGGACCTGTATCTGCACATGTATACAGTTTCTCGTAGTTAATCGATACTGTTGAATACGGAAGGCACCTTAACGAGGCCGAACATGTTACAAAACTGTCGTCGGAAAATTCAAGACCATTTCTCATTTGCTGATGAAATTTCTATCCAATATAAATTTGTGTTAAGAAAACTGCATTTCGGGATAAAGTCAGCAGGGGGTGCAAAACAGGCAGCTGTGGATTTCGTACCTATGAATATTCTATCCATCGATTTGGAAGGACAAATTGGACAAGGTGCATAATCGGCGACTGCCTGTTTTGCGCCCCTCCAGGTCGAACTTCACTTCCATCTTGCTCCCCTCTCCTGCTCCGCAATAAATGTCTCCATAAGACCATAAGACATAGGAGTGGAAGTAAGGCCATTCGGCCCATCGAGTCCACTCCGCCATTCAATCATGGCTGATGGGCATTTCAACTCCACCCACCAGCATTCTCCCCGTAGCCCTTAATTCCTCGCGACATCAAGAATTTATCTATCTCTGCCTTGAAACCATTTAGCGTCCCGGCCTCCACTGCACTCCGCGGCAATGAATTCCACAGGCCCACCACACTCTGGCTGAAGAAATGTCTCCGCATTTCTGTTCTGAATTTACCCCCTCTAATTCTAAGGCTGTGCCCACGGGTCCTCGTCTCCTCGCCTAACGGAAACAGTTTCTTTGCGTCCACCCTTTCTAAGCCATGTATTATCTTGTAAGTTTCTATTAGATCTCCCCTTAACCTTCTAAACTCCAATGAATACAATCCCAGGATCCTCAGCCGTTCATCATATGTTAGACCCGCCATTCCAGGATCATCCGTGTGAATCTCCGCTGGACACGCTCCAGTGCCAGTATGTCCTTCCTGTGAAGTGGGGTCCAAAACTGGACACAGTACTCCAAATGGGGCCTAACCAGAGCCTTATAAAGGCTCAGTAGCACATCGCTGCTTTTATATTCCAACCCTCTTGAGATAAATCTCTGTGGCTTTCTCAAATGGAATCGTCTCGTGTCCAAGAAACACAGATGGCATTTCAGCCGACCCTCCCAGAACTCCTGCACAATGGCCCCTCGTTTAGTTTTCAGCCGGGGGTGGGTGTTTGCGGGAAACGCCACAACAACAACAAAAATTCCAGAAATTCCAAAAGGAATCTGACAAAATGCCAAAGTAAGCGGTTATGCAATAGGCAGAAAACATAATGAACGGGCCAAGGTGGAACCGGGAGTGGATAGAAACAGTGCCACTTAGGCCGAGAGGTTTCCAAACAGTACAACGTGAGGAAGCAAAGGGGATTGAAGTGTTCGGAAAGGCAAAGTGAAGGTGGAAGCGATGAAGAAGGAGATGGGGGCGGTATTGAAAGTGCTGGTGGAGGAGGCGATTACCCCGGGGAGGGCGGCGGTATCAAGCGCAGTGGCGGAGGTGCGGGAGCACGGTGAGACACGGAAGGAAGTGGAAGAGGCATTATAGGAGCACAGTGATCAACTCACATCGATGGGGAAGGAGTTGCAGAGGGTGATCGAGACCAACAAGGGTCTGTGAGCCAAAATGGAAGACCTGGAAAACAAATCCAGGAGGCAGAATCTGAGGATTGTGGGTCTGCCTGAAGGGGTGGAAGGCCCGAGGCTGACGGGAGTATTTTGCCACGATGTTGGCGAAGCTATTGGGGAGGGGGATGATCCCTCTCGATATGAACTGGATCGGACTCATCGGTCGTGGAGGCCTATAGTAAGGGCGAGTGAGCCGCCAAGAGTAGTAACTGTGAGTTTCCGTAGGTACAGCATGAAGGAGAAAGTCCTGTGCTGGGCAAAGCAGAAGTGGGTGGTGCAGTGGGCTGGAGCTGGTATACGCATATACCAGGACTTTACGGTGGAGCGGGTACTGTACATCAGCAAGGTGCAGTGCAGCATAGTATATCCAGCTAAGTAGAGGGTGACTTACAAATCCAAGGACTTTTATTTTGGGACGGCGGAAGCAGCGGAGGAGTTTGCAAAGGCAGAACGACTGTGGCAGAATTGAGAAATGGTCGTGTACCGATGTAGCCTCATGTCACTTTATTTTTCAGTGCGTGTTGGTGTATGTACTAAATGAGTCGACGCTGTATATATTTGGACAAGGGAAGAGATGGGCCTTTCATTTGCAATGATGGTTCTTTGGGGCTTGGGTGTGAACGCGGGGGTTGTGTGCTAAAGGGGATTTCTTGGTTTTCCTGGGACTGGGCAAAGGGGAAAGAGATCCGGGCGGGGGCCTCCATGTTTAAGCTGGCCAGTGAACGGGAGTGAGGTGGGGGGGGGAGCGGCTGCGGCCATCGGAGCCTGGCAGAACAGGTTTTGGTGAATCTAGCCAGGGTGAAAAGTTGGGGGAAGAAACCGAGGTTGGGGGGAAGCGTTTACAAGAGGAAGTGAAGGGGAGGAGTCTGGGAGGTGGGTGGGGGTGTGTCTACAATTCATGGGTGCCATTCACGGTCCTCTTTCGGGGAATGGATGATGTTGAATATTAGGGGGCAGTTGGGGTTGGACATCACGTCAATGGTGACCATGGGCGATTCCTGATTCCTTTTTTCTTTTTTCCTTTTTTTTTCCTCCTTGGGAGTGTTTGTTGCTTATATTGTCAGGTAGGCTGTTGTTCAGGGGGTGGGATGATGGGAGGATGGGATCGCTGTTGTTGGTAGGGGGATTGACATTGTATTTGTTACCGTTTCCTGTTTATTGGTGGGGTGTAAATTCTGAAGAAAATGTGAAAATGGAGAATAAAAATATTTTTTTTTTTTTAAAAAGGCCCAGCAAGGACTTTGGGTGGCTGCTGTACATGGTGGCTTCCATGCGGGGAAACTTTTATCTGCCCATATGTTTAGGGCAGGGGTGGGCAAACTACAGCCCGCAGGCCGCATGCGGCCCGTCAAAGGTCTTTATGCTGCCCACCAAGATCTAGTCATAAAAAAAATAATTTTTTTTTTTTAATTTTTATTTTAAAAATTTTAAATTAAGGTTAATGGGGGGGGGGCTGTTGGGTTACTGGTATAGGGTGGATACGTTGACTTGAGTAGGGTGATCATTGCTCGGCACAACATGTGTTTCATGTGAAGTTTCTACTTTAAAATATTAATTAATAAAAATTAATTGCTTTTTTTTTCTTTAAAAACCTTTAATTTTGGCTATTTTAAATATTAATTATTTTACTTAATATACTATGCAGCCCTTTTAAAATTGTGAATTTCTGAATGTGGCCCTTGCACAGAAAAGTTTGCCCACCCCTGGATTGGGGTGACGCGGTGGCACAGTGGTTAGCACTGCTGCCTCACAGCTCCAGGGACCCGGGTTCGATCCCGGCCTTGGGTGACTGTCTGGGTGGAGTGTCCTCCTTCTGCACTGTACATTCTCTGATTCAATGACCCCCAGCAATCATGGCACCCTCCCCATTAACCCCTCATTCACATCAACTCGGGATCAAAAAACAAAGACAGAGGGGGTTTTTATCTCCAAGGGTTTCTCATCTAATCCAAATATATTCCTTTGACAGCAGAGGCTGAGGGGAGATTTAATTGAGGGGCCCTGGATGGAGTGGGACGAGAGAAGTTAACAATCAGTGGGCACCGGTCAGGGTCTGGAACCCAGTGCCTGAAAGAGAGCTGGAGGCAGAAACCCTCATCATATTTCACACACGGGAGTCATCCTCGACAGGGACACACAGCAAGAGCTGGAAGCTGGGTCGAGATTGGATCAACCTTCCTCGTCTCAGCCAGCCGTGGGGCAAAATGGAAACCCCTCTCTCAGTGCTGCCTGGACACCTCATATCATAAGAACTAGGAGCAGGAGTAGGCCATCTGGCCCCTCGAGCCTGCTCTGCCATTCAATTAGATCATGGCTGATCTTTTGTGGACTCAGCTCCACTTTCCGGCCCGAACACCATAACCCTTAATCCCTTTATTCTTCAAAAAACTATCTATCTTTACCTTAAAAACATGTAATGAAGGAGCCTCAACTGCTTCACTGGGCAAGGAATTCTATAGATTCACAACCCTTTGGGTGAAGAAGTTCCTCCTAAACTCAGTCCTAAATCTACTTCCCCTTATTTTGAGGCTATGTCCCCTAGTTCTGCTGACACCCGCCAGTGGAAACAACCTGCCCGCATCTATCCTATCTATTCCCTTCATAATTTTAAATGTTTCTATAAGATCCCCCCTCATCCTTCTAAATTCCAACGAGTACAGTCCCAGTCTACTCAACCTCTCCTCATAATCCAACCCCTTCAGCTCTGGGATTAACCTAGTGAATCTCCTCTGTACACCCTCCAGCGCCAGTACGTCCTTTCTCAAGTAAGGAGACCAAAACTGAACACAATACTCCAGGTGTGGCCTCACTAACACCTTATACAATTGCAGCATAACCTCCCTAGTCTTAAACTCCATCCCTCTAGCAATGAAGGACAAAATTCCATTTGCCTTCTTAATCACCTGTTGCACTTGTAAACCAACCTTCTGTGACTCATGCACTAGCACACCCAGGTCTCTCTGCACAGCAGTATGCTTTAATATTTTATCGTTTAAATAATAATCCCGTTTGCTGTTATTCCTACCAAAATGGATAACCTCACATTTGTCAACATTGTATTCCATCTGCCAGACCCTAGCTCATTCACTTAACCTATCCAAATCCCTCTGCAGATATTGAATCCCTACAGTGCAGGAGGCGGCCATTCGGCCCATCGAGTCTGCACCAGCCCCCTGAAGGAACATCCTACCTAGGCTTATGCCCCCACCCTATTCCCGTAACCCCCTCTAAACATTTGCACACTAAGGTTAAATTGATCGTGGCCAATCCACCTAACCTGCACATCTTTGGGCTGTGGGAGGTAACCGGAGCACCCGGAGGAAACCCACGCACACACGGGGAGAACGTGCAGACTCCGCACACAGTGACCCAAGCCGGGAATCAAACCCGGGACCCTGGAGCTGTGAGGCAGCAGTGCTAACCACTGCGCCACCAATTTAATCTTGCTTCATTGAAACAAACACTGGTGATTGTTGTAATGCTGGAGGTTTCAAAGTGAAGCTTTGCTGCGCTGGAGGGAATGGGAGGGTAGCACAGTGGGATCCTTCACACAGCTTGAAGCAAACAATCTTTCAAAAGATTCAGACCTTTAAAAGTGTTACTTCAGATAAAAATAATTTGCCACCATTCTTGCCAAACATCAATTAATTATTTTTGATATATTTTTGACCTTAAATAGAATAGGAACCCTGTGTATTGATAAATTATCGGCTGGTTTAGCTCACTCAGCTAAATAGCTGGCTTTTAAAGCAGACCAAGCAGGCCAGCAGCACGGTTCGATTCCCGTACCAGCCTCCCCGGACAGGCGCCGGAATGTGGCGACTAGGGGCTTTTCACAGTAACTTCATATGAAGCCTACTCGTGACAATAAGCGATTTTCATTTCATTTCATTTATCCGTGAACGGAGACTGTGATGGGAGAAATATTGACCGGGACAGTGGGGAGAATGTTCCCTCCCTGCTCATCTTCAAACAGTGCGGGACGACCTCCATCAGACGGAGCCTGAGTTCGTCGTCTCGTCCGAATGACACGCAGCTCTTGCGCACACGAGAGTGTCAGTCTCAAATTCTTAGCCCATCGAGTCTGCACCAGCCCTGGGACGGAGCACCCTCCCTAAGCCCATACCTCTGCCCTATCCACGGTACCCCACCTAACCTTTTTTGGACACTAATTTATCGTGGCCAATACACCAATGCTGCACATCTTTGGGCTGTGGGAGACAACCGGAGCACCCGGAGGAAACCCACGCACACACGGGGAGAACTTGCAGACTCCACTGCCACTGTAAATTCTATGATTCAAGCCCTGGATTGGGACTTGAACCCAGAACCTTGCGATGAGAGCGTGACTGACTGAGCCGACACGACAGACAGACAGGCAGACAGACAGACAGGCCAGACAGACAGGCCAGACAGACAGACAGGCCAGACAGGACAGGACAGGCAGACAGACAGGACAGACAGGACAGGCAGACAGGACAGACAGGACAGGAAGACAGACCAGGCAGACAGACAGACAGGACAGGCAGACAGGACAGGAAGACAGACCAGGCAGACAGACAGACAGGACAGGCAGACAGGACAGACAGACAGGCAGGCAGACAGGACAGACAGGACAGGCAGACAGACCAGGCAGACAGACAGACAGGACAGGCAGACAGGACAGGCAGACAGGCAGGACAGGCAGACAGACAAACAGACAGGACAGGCAGACAGACAAGATAGTCAGACAGACAGACGGACAGCAGACAGGAAGACAGGACAGGCAGACAGACAGGCAAGACAGATGTCGAGGCAGGACAGACAGACGGACAGGCAGACAGGCAGACGGACAGGCAGACAGACAGACGGACAGGCAGACAGACAGACGGACAGGCAGGCAGGACAGACAGGACAGGCAGGCAGGACAGACAGGACAGGCAGGCAGGACAGGCAGACAGGACAGGCAGACAGGACAGGCAGACAGGACAGGCAGACAGGACAGGCAGACAGGACAGGCAGACAGGACAGGCAGACAGGACAGGCAGACAGGACAGTCAGACAGGACAGTCAGACAGATAGGCAGACAGGACAGGACAGGCAGACAGACAGACGGACAGGCAGACAGGACAGGACAGGGCAGGCAGGCAGGCAGGCAGACAGACAGGACAGGCAGACAGAGAGGACAGGCAGACAGACAGGACAGTCAGACAGGACAGGCAGACAGACAGGAGTCAGACAGGAGTCAGACAGGACAGTCAGACAGAAAGGACAGGCAGACAGGCAGGCAGGACAGACAGACAGGACAGACAGACAGGACAGTCAGACAGACAGGCAGACAGACAGGACAGGCAGACAGGACAGGCAGACAGGACAGGCAGACAGACAGGACAGGCGGACAGGCAGACAGGACAGGCAGGACAGACAGGCAGACAGGACAGGCAGACAGGACAGGCAGACAGGACAAGCAGACAGACAGACAGACAGGACAGGCAGGACAGACAGACAGGACAGACAGACAGGACAGACAGACAGGACAGACAGGACAGGCAGACAGGACAGGCAGACAGGACAGGCAGACAGGACAGGCAGACAGGACAGGCAGACAGGACAGGCAGACAGGACAAGCAGACAGACAGACAGACGGACAGGCAGACAGACAGACGGACAGGCAGACAGACAGACAGACATTCACACTCATCCCACTTACTTGTTTGGATTGTCAACAGTTTTCGAAAGAAAGCATTCCAGCTCCTGGGTAATTTTATCCACAAATTCATCTTCCTCCTTGGACAGATAAACACCGTCAAGGCGGAAGAGAGCCAGGATGAAGCAGGGTCAAACACAGCAACCTGCCAAGATAAGACAGAATGGCTTTACTCAACATCAGAATGTAAAGTACCAATAAAGACAGGCAACGGGACTAAACTAAAATGGCAACTCAAACTCTCCCAACACAGCCTCTTCAGCAGGATTTCCTATCTGGGCCCCGTGTACAACTCTGCGGACCTGACCCCATATTGCTGTGCAGTATAATAATAATGACAATCTTTTATTGTCACAAGTATGAAGTTATTGTGAAAAGCCCCTAGTCGCCACATTCCGGCCCCTGTTCGGGGAGGCCGGTTTGGGAATTGAACTCGCGCTGCTGGCCTTGTTCTGCATGACAGACCAACTGTCTCGCCCACTGAGCTAAATCAGCCCTGTATCACACAGACACAGAAACCCATCAGCTGCTTCTCCAGTCACCCAAGGCTGGAATTGAACCCGGGTCCCTGGCGCTGAGTGCTAACCACTCTGAGTGCCGCCAATTTGGGAACAGAATCTAGGTTTGGCACTCAGGTGCAGTTGCTGAGCGAATACTGCACAGTCCGAGGTGGTGTCTTTCAGGCGAGGCCTGAAGTCATGGCCCACTCCACTCTCTTTGGTCAATGTCGAAGATCCTTGGGCACTACTTCAAAGAACACGGGCAATCTCTCCATTGTCCAGGCCAATATTTATCCATCAAACCACAGCCAATAAAAACAGATCATCTGCTCATTGTCACACTGCTGCTTCGGGGAGCTTGCTGTGTTTAAAATGGCCGTCACAACAGCCACTATATTGCAAAAATAATTCACTGGCTGTAATAAATTCTTGACCTCCCGAGAGAATAAAACGGGGCACACGTTGGCACAGTGGTTAGCACTGCTGCCTCACAGCGCCAGGGAGCTGGGATCAATTCCTCGGGTGACCGTGCGGCGTTTGCACGTCCTCCCCGTGTCTGCGTGGGTGTCCCCCGGGTGCTCCGGTTTCCTCCCACAGTCCAAAGTTGTGAAGGACAGGTGGATTGGCCGTGCTAAAGTTGCTCCTTTGTGTCCAACGATTAGGTGGGGTTGTGGGGAAAGGGTGGGGAATTGGGCCCCAAGTCGGGGGCTCTTTCAGGGGGCCGAATGCTCCCGTTCTGAACTGTAGCAAGTCACATCCTGAAAATATATTAGTCACCAACTTACAATTCGGACTTCTCGCCCCACCAAATGTTTCCATCCCCTCCCCATCCAGCCAAACAAACCTTTCATCTTCTCGAGTTGCACCAGTCCATCCCAGCCCATTCCACTTTTCCAAACAGCTGGAACCTCTCAGTTGTGCGGTCTTGTCGGTTCAATTCATTTATTTGCTCCTCCACCAGGGTCTCCCTATCTGCTCATCCCAATAACAAGGAGACCAGGTCGGTGTGGAGTTCTCCGGGTGTGGGTCCCACCGGAGGGTCAAGACAACTTTCCTAACACTCCTGGGCTTGTCCATGCTCCTCCCGCTGAGCTGAACCCCCCCAGTGCAGTTTGACTGTGTGTGTGTTTGTAGACCTGCAGTGGGTGGGGGGTGGGGGCCTTGCCCTGGGCTGATTCAGTCGCAGACAGGGCTGCAAGGCCGGATATAGCAGCAAAAGCCCAGGCACAGGCTGGAAGCCTTACACAGCACATTGAGAACAATGGGGGGGGGGGGGGGGGGGAGTGAGGGTCCCCAAACTCCCCACTCCCTCCCAGTGAGAGCCAGAATCACAAAGCAGCACAGTGTGCCCAGCTTGGGGGCAGACTCTGCCACACAGACTGTACTGTTGGTTTGTAACCTGGGCAGGACACAGCTGTCAGCAGGAGCAGGGAGTTGTGAACCCAGCCATGGGAGAGACACACACACACACACAGCGCTGCCTTACACTGACCTATCTCCTTCACACTTTCGGTTTTGCCTGTGAAAAGGAGGCAGACACTGCAGTAATTTGACCATTCACGACTTACGGGTGAAGTTGTGCAGCGCCTGGGCCCTGGGACAGGTCGCGGCTGGGCTGAAGGGGGTCAGTTTGAAAAGCTCCGCATCTGCAGCTTTGCAACACTCCAGCGAATGGATACACTGAGCCCCGCGGCGCATGCGCGCCGAGCGGGGGGGGGGGGGGGAGGACCAGCTGAAATCGACGCCCAGGAGGGACACTGCCATCTGCAGGAGGAGATCCATGTCCCAGGCCAGGCACTGCCCACCAGGGCTGGACTGCCACCAAGACAGGCACTGCCCACCAGGGCTGGCACTGCCCACCAGAGCTGACGCTGCCCACCAGGGCTGACATTGCCCACCAGGGCTGGCACTGCCCAACAGGAAAGGCACTGCCTAACAGAACAACCACTGCCCACCAGGACTGGCACTGTGCACTCACTACCCAACTGGCAGGATCCCAGCTCTCAACTCATCCAGTGCTCGCCATCTCTCCAACCTCTTTCAACCCCGTCAACCCTCCCTATCACTCCAACCTCCTCGACCCCCTGTGACCCTCTTTATCTCTGTAACCTCCTCCAACTCCGACCTCTCCCTATCTCTGTCACCTCCTCCAGCCCAACACCCTCCCTAACACTGTAACCTCCTGCAGCCCCAACAACCCTCCCTATCTCTGTAACCTCCTCCAGCCCCTACAACCTCCCTATCCCTGTAACCTCCTCCAGCTCGAACACCTCTCCCTATCTCTGTAACCTCCTCCAGCCCCTACAACCTTCCCTATCTCTGTAACCTCCTCCAGCCTCTACAACCCTCCCTATCTCTGTAACCTCCTCCAGACCCAACAAACCTCCCTATCCCTGTAACCTCCTCCAGCTCGAACACCTCTCCCTATATCTGTAACCTCCTCCAGCTCCTACAACCTTCCCTATCTCTGTAACCTCCTCTGGCCCCCACAACTCTATCTCTGTAACCTCCTCGAGCCCCTCAACCCTCTCTATCTCTGTAACCCCCTCCAGCTCGAACACCTCTCCCTATATCTGTAACCTCCTCCAGCTCCTACAACCTTCCCTATCTCTGTAACCTCCTCTGGCCCCCACAACCCTCCCTATCTCTGTAACCTCCTCGAGCCCCTCAACCCTCCCTATCTCTGTAACCTGCTCCAGCCCAACACCCTCCCTAACACTGTAACCTCCTGCAGCCCCTACAACCCTCCCTATATCTGTAACCTCCTCCAGCCCCTACAACCTGCCCTGCCTCTGTAACCTCCTCCAAACCCTAATCCCCTCCCTATCTCTGTAACCCCCTCCAGACCCTAATCCCCTCCCTATCTTTGCTTTCTGTGTTCCAAGGAAAATAACCCCAACCTCTCCTCATGGCTACAATTTTCCACCCCTGGCAACATTCTTGTAAACCTCCTCTGCTCTCTCTCCAGAGCAATAACCTCCTTCCTGTAATGTGGTGACCAGAACTGCACACAATACAGTTGTGGCCTCAATTCCAACATTATATCCTTACTTTTATATTCTATACCTCTGCCAATGAACATCCCATCTCCTTTCTTAACATGATAGCACAGTGGTTAGCACTGTTGCTTCATAGCTCCAGGGTCCCAGGTTCAATTCCCCACTGGGTCACTGTGCGGAGTCTGCACGTTCTCCCCGTGTCTGCGTGGGTTTCCTCCGGGTGCTCCGGTTTCCTCCCACAGTCCAAAGATGTGTGGGTGAGGTGGATTGGCCGTGATAAATTGCCCGTAGTGACCTAAAAAGTAAGGTTGGGGGGGGGGGGTTGTTGGGTTATGGGTATAGGGTGGATACGTGGGTTTGAGTAGGGTGATCATTGCTCGGCACAACATCGAGGGCCGAAGGGCCTGTTCTGTGCTGTACTGTTCTATGTCTATGTAAGTCCCGGAAGACGTGCTGTTAGGTGAATTGGACATTCTGAATTCTCCCTCTGTGTACCCGAACAGGCGCCAGAATGTGGCGACTAGGGGCTTCTCACAGTAACTTCATTGCAGTGTTATGTAAGCCGACTTGTGACAATAAAGATTATTATTAACAACCTTGTCTAGTTGAACTGCTGTCTTGTGGGAGCTGTGTGCTTGTACGCCAAGTTCCCTCACTTCATCTATCCCTCTTGGTATATTCCCATTTGTTGTGCACTCCTATAACTCTGTGATCTCCCGAAATTCATGACCTCACACTTCTCTGTTAAATTCAATCTACTACTTTATCGCCCACTCCTCCAACCCATCTATATCATTCTGAAAATTGTAGCTATCCTCTACACTGTCCACTACTCGGCCAATGTGTCGTCTGCAAATTTCCCAATCGTGCCCCCTCCGCCCCATGTTCAGAATCAAATCGTTAATGTGTAACACAAACAGTAAGGGTCCCAACACCGAGACCTGTGGAGCACCACTTGTAACAACTCTCCATTTGCAAGGCCAGCCATCGACCATTATCCTTTGTCTCCTGTTACTGATCCAACTTTTTAATCATTGGTCTGTCTCCCATGGCCTTCCACTTTCTTGACCAATCTGCCATTTGACCTTGTCAAATGCTTTGCTAAAACCCATGTGCACCACATCCACCGCATCACCTTCATCAACCCTTCTTGCCACTTCCTCAAAGAATTCAATCAAATTTGTGCGGCACGACCTTTAACAAATCCATGCTGACTGGTCCATCCATTGACTGTGAGAGCCGTGCTCTCCCTCTGCGTCCAAAGTGTAAATATTTATTTTATTTTTACCATTTGAAGGGTGGAATGGACAAGTTGGGCCGAACGGCCCGTTTTCATGCTGTAATCCTCCAGGACTCTAAGTTGATGACAGTTCTATTAATATAAAAATTATTAAGCACTTTCTATAACTCATTATGAAATACTTGGTATGTATTAGATGTATTTAATCTGATTCATGGGATCACTGTTAGTGAACAAGCCCAATTTCAATCTTGCGGTGATTGAAGGAGGACCTCTCACCCGTCCCACTCACCAGCCCAGGTTGCCCTGCAGTGGACCAGGTGATTTCTCTTGCAGAGAACCAGCAGTTACGACGGACCTCCTTCTGCGCTGTTAACCATTCTGTGATTCTCTGTTGGTGTTCATTACTTCAAAGAAACACGAGTCTGAAATGTAGTAAGAAGTGAAATCACCCGGACAGTGAAGCGGAGTCAGTGCGTGTGGGGCAATCAGGCCAGTATTAGGGCCAAAGAAGAATCGATCAGTGAGTGTGTTCTGTCTAAAAGCCATGCGACTGGAACTGGAATCGGTTTCCTACGTTGACGGCAGTACCTCTCACGAGCAGTAATGGCACAGCAACGGAGGTTTTCAAAGCTGCATGGATCAGTCAGCTAACGCACACAAACAAGGGAACGGTTAATTGTCCCAGTACGCTTGTGAAAAGAAAGCTCCTTGACTTGAAGCACAAGTTCGGTTTCTCCTCATTTCAGTCCTTTTTAAATAAATTTAGAGCACCCAATTATTATTCCAATTCAGGGGCAATTTAGTGTGGCTAATCCACCTAACCTGCAAATCTTTGGATTGTGGGGGCGAAACCCACGCAAACACGGGGAGAATGTGCAAACTCCACAAGGACAGTGACCCAGAGCCAGAATTCGAACCATACTCCCAGTGCTAACCACTGTGCCACATGCCACCCCCTCCTCATCTCAGTCCTACAAGGTCTACCTCATACCCTCAGACTGTGACCCCTGGTTTTGGACACCCCCAGCATCGGGAACATCCTTCCTGCATCTCCCCTGTCCAGTCCTGTGAGAATTTTATAGGTTTCTATGAGATCCCCCCCTCATTCTTCTGAACTCCAATCTCTCCTTATACACAGACCCGCCATCCCTGGAATCAGTCTGGTAAACCTTTGCTGTACTCCCTCGATCGCAAGAACATCCTTCCTCAGAGGAGACCAAAACTGCCCACAATATTCCAGGTGTGGCCTCACCAAGGCCCTGTACAATTGCAGTAAGACATCCCTGCTTCATTACTCGAAACCTCTTGCAATGAAGGCCTACATACCATTTGCCTTCTTTACCGCCTGCTGTACCTACATGCTTGATGTGACCATCAATTCACACGACACGTGATTGGAAGTGAACAGTGGTTTTAATAATCTTACAACAGAGCCTGCCTGCGACGAGATGAACTGGCAGCAGGCTCACGACTGCAGAGCTTTATACTTCCGGTTAGTGGGAGGAGCCATGGGCGGAGCCCAGTACAAACTCATCTCCCCCTATGGGCAGAGCCGCGCAACGGCTCGTATACAGAGCCCACAAGGGCATAATACATATAATAGAACAGTGTGAATTACTAGATTAATAATTCACCACAATGCTTACCTTCAGTGACTGGTATTGGAGAACACTCGTGTCTTGCTGCACATTCTCCTCTCTCAATCTGTAGCTATTTAAATAACAATCTGCCTTCCTGACTTTGCTACCAAAATGGATAGCTTCACATTTACCCAGATTATACTGCATCTGCCATACATGTACCCACTCACTCAGCCTGTCCAAATCCCACTGAAGCATCTCTGCATCCTCCTCACAGCTCACCCTCCCACCCAGCTTGGTGTCATCTGCAAATTTAAAGATATTACATTTGGGGCAGCACGGTAGCATGGTGGCTAGCATAAATGCTTCACAGCTCCAGGGTCCCAGGTTCGATTCCCGGCTGGGTCACTGTCTGTGCGGAGTCTGCACGTCCTCCCCGTCTGTGCGTGGGTTTCCTCCGGTTTCCTCCCACAGTCCAAAGATGTGCGGGTTAGGTGGATTGGCCATGCTAAATTGCCCATAGTGTCCAAAAAAAAGGTAAGGAGGGGGATTGTTTGGGTTACGGGTATAGGGTGGATACGTGGGTTTGAGTAGGGTGATCATTGCTCGGCACAACATCGAGAGCCGAAGGGCCTGTTCTGTGCTGTACTGTTCTATTTCATCCCCTCATCTGAATCATTAATATATATTGTGAATAGCTGGGGTCCCAGCACTGAACCCTGTGATATCCCACTCATCACTGCTTCTTTTAGGGCTGGTGCAGACTCAATGGGCTGAATAGCCTCCTTCTGTACTGTAGGGATTCTATGGCTGCTTTCTGTCTGCCAATCAGTTTTCTATCCATCTCATGCACCTACCCCCAATCCCATGGATTTAAATTGTACATGCTAATCTCTTCGAAAAGTCTTCTGAAAGTCAAAATAAACCACATTCATCTTTCAAAATGGCACATCCCGTCTTGAACACCTCGATCGAATCTGCCTGCAGAACCCTCTCAGGAAGTTCCTTCCAGAATCCAACCATCCTCTGGGAGGAAATAAAATCCCTCGCATCACCTCTGCTCTCTTTACCCACTGTTTTGAATCGGTGTCCTCTCGTTCTCGATACCCTGTTGATGGGCAACACTTCCTCGCTATTACCCTGTCCATACTCCTCAGGATCTTGATCACCTCCATCTGATCTCCTCTCAGCCTTCTTCTCTCCAAGGAGTTCTCTCCCAACCTAACTTCACAGCTGCAGAGATTTACCCCCGGGATCATCCTCGTGAATCTCCTCTGTACTCTCGCCAATACCGTCACCTCCTTCCTCGAGTATGGCACCCAGAACTGGACAGAGTTCAGTTCTGGTCGCCTCATTATAGGAAGGACGTGGAAGCTTTGGAACGGGTGCAGAGGAGATTTACCAGGATGTTGCCTGGTATGGAGGGAAAATCTTATGAGGAAAGGCTGATGGACTTGAGGTTGTTTTCGTTAGAGAGAAGAAGGTTAAGAGGTGACTTAATAGAGGCATACAAAATGATCAGAGGGTTAGATAGGGTGGACAGCGAGAGCCTTCTCCCGCGGATGGAGGTGGCTAGCACGAGGGGACATAGCCTTAAATTGAGGGGTAATAGATATAGGACAGAGGTCAGAGGTGGGTTTTTTTACGCAGAGAGTGGTGAGGCCGTGGAATGCCCTACCTGCAACAGTAGTGAACTCGCCAACATTGAGGGCATTTAAAAGTTTATTGGATAAGCATATGGATGATAAGGGCATAGTGTAGGTTAGATGGCCTTTAGTTTTTTTTCCATGTCGGTGCAACATCGAGGGCCGAAGGGCCTGTACTGCGCTGTATCGTTCTATGTTCTATGAGTCTCCAGGTAAGGCTAAAATAGTGTCTGACACAAGTCCAACATGACCTCCTTCCTCAAGCCGGTCTACGATGCTACAATATACACACTATCCACATCCTAAGAATCAGTAATGTACGGCTGCAGTAACTCTCAGAATTCTGTTTGGAGGAGGGGCGTAGAAGGTTGGCAAGGATGTTGTAGATAATAGAATAATGCCAAACGATTTTCTGGTTTCGCATGTAACTCTCACTCCATCACACACACAGCAAAATGAAAATCACACGCAAACACATTTGTTAGACTTTATTTAACGCCCATCTTTCTTTTTAAAAATAGCTCACATTTTCATTAGCCAAACGTACGCATGTCATGAAATAGTGCGGCAGAAAAATATATATATTTCTTTCGAGTTACTGAGAACACTGACGGGCTCCCTGGGAACAGCTCAGCGCCCGGTTAGTTGAAATGGGAAAATGGAAACATTTCAGGAAGACTGGTGCAGAAAATTGGGAAAGACGGACAAGGAGAAAGCGGGAGGTTTGCACGCTCCATCCCGTCTAACGTGAGCTCGGTTTGAATCATTCAGTCCCCCTGTCGGGCTAATCTGGGCAGGCAGAGTCTGCTCTTGTTGGGAACCAGTTTGATTGTGCCTGTTTCATTTTGTTGTGGGCAGACCCGTGTTTGCGTTGCGGACCCTTACCCTGTGTCACACTTTTCAGCCCCAAATACAATCAAATACCCAATTCATTTTCTCCAATGAAGAGGCAATTTAGTGTGGCCAATCCACCTACCCTGCACATCTTTGGGTTGTGGGGGCGAAACCCACGCAGACACAGGGAGAATGTGCAAACTCCACACGGACAGTGACCCAGAGCCGGGATCGAACCTGGGACCTCGATGCCGTGAGGCAGCAGTGCTAACCACTGCACCACCGTGCTGCCCATTTTTGTAAACATTTGTGAGAAGTGAAGACCATTGATGTTGAAGCCTGTTGATCATAAAGTGGAGTCAAGCCAGGATTCCAATTCAGACTCCCCTCACCGCAACACCAAAAGTCCAGGACTCGATTTCGTTCATCAAAGTGCAATTAGATTCTGTAGCAGACATTCGATGTGTGCTTTCCACTTGTGGGACAGAGCTCATGGGATTCCAACACTGCAGAAATCCTCACTGTCGGTCTGTCACATACTTGACCAGATGGCTCACGATAAGGAAGATTGAGTAAACCCGACCACCTCCTCAGTTCAATCATTCCTACGTGACAGCGCGTGGAGATTCCTTCCTTCCTGGGTCGGGCGAAGGTTCATTCTTTTTATTGGTGACTATTTCACGGGCTTGGACTCGATGATGTTGACCAGACGTAAAAGGAGGGAGCCGAGTCGTGGTGGAGCGGAATTGGAGATGGCCGCACCATTGGAGTGTTGCTGAGAATGGGAAACACTGGTCAGGAAACTGGTCCAGGGGCTGGGTGTTCTAACCCCTCCCCTACTCCAGGGATAATGCTATTTGTCCACATTCCAGAAAGAGTGATTAGACATCAGGGCGAGAAATGGGAGATTTGTTTTTCCTTCCAATGACTTTCTATTGCTTCTGCATTGCGATATCATTTGCTCGCCACTGAATGGCAGCACATCTCTGGTCCCCCTCCCTCCCTCCAGGGTCACCACTTCCACCCCCAGAGTTACAAGTGCCAAGTTCCAAATCCCACTCCAAGGGTCGAACACAAGAGTCACGGCCATACCCCAGTGCAGTGCGGAGGGAATGCTGCGCGGCCAGATGATGTACCCCAGTGCAGTGCGGAGGGAATGCTGGTGGGATGAAATGAAATGAAAATCGCTTATTGTCACGAGTAGGCTTCAATGAAGTTACTGTGAAAAGCCCCTAGTCGCCACATTCCGGCGCCTGTTCGGGGAGGATGTTACATTCGTTCCCACCTAGCTGCTGTGGCGGAGGTGGAAGATCTCAGGGCAGTGTTTCATAAAGGGAGCGGGAGCATCGTCCCTACGTCTGTCGCAGACAGGATTTAGCCGTGGAACGGACAGGCCACATGCAGAAACAACCAGACGATGGGGTCGCCAGCCTGCTGTTGTTGTGCGCGGGATCCTGCGGACCTTGTGACGGAGAGGCAGGACAGCGGCCAGATAGGAAGAGGACAGAAGGGGGAGAGGCGGAGGAGAGAGAGAGAAAAAAAGACAGCTGGAAAAGGACACGTTCAACCTCGCCCTCTTTCTCCCTGAGGTTACTCCAACAAGCCTCCTCAGAACACCCACATTTCACAGGGCAACATTCCCTGGCGTCGCCCGAAAAGGGTTCGTCGCCAACAGTTCCATTACTTGTGCTTTGGGTCTCAATGAAACATTTGACATCCCCCCCCCCCAAGGCACGACTCACCTCAGCTGAGCTCCGTGGCATAGCTCAGATTGGAGAGAATGCCAGAGACGGAATTTGTAAATAATAGCATGTCCTTTGAGGGTCCAGAACTTCAGTATGGCTGAAACCAGCATTTTTTTGAAGAAATTGGTCTGGCTTTGACCAGGACAATCGCAAAGATGCCAAAGACAGGGGAAACAAATGTATGTTGTGTTTGAGCGAGACAGAGACAGAGTGTTCTTTGCAGACAGAAAGAACATTGCACCTGTTTCAGCTAAGTGACAGCCATTCGCCGGTTCATTCCTCAGGGCAATGGTTGACCAATCGGAGTCAAATTGCCCGGGTTAAATTTTCAAACAAAGTTAACTGAGTCATCATTGCCTGGCGCATGCCCCATGACAACACCTCGACCAATCGGCATGGCCTTCTCATGCAGTATATAGTTGTCGTCTCCCCTGACAATGGTGTCATGTGATTTTCCTGATGAATCCAAGGTGAAAAGATTGGACAAAATGCCTCTTTGCAGCAATAAAGCGCCAGTGTCCAAAGAAAAATGGCGGTGGGGGTGAGGGGGGTGGTGGCAAATAAGTTCTATCTCCCAGATTTTGTTCGGAATACGGACCTCGAGATTCACCGTCAGGCCCTTGAAGAACTCAGGGCAACCCAGGAGAGTTGGCGACCCCATTCAGGAACCCACCCCGCCCACTGACCCCCCACCCAGGTGACAGTCTAGAAGGTGCACGAGTGTCCCACTCGTCAGCAGGCAGGGAAGGGCATAGTCTCTGTGTCACTGCACAGACGTCGGTAGCCAAAGAGCAAGACCATCCTGTGCCAGTCCTTCCGCTGGGTCTCACATCTGTGCCCAGGACTCGGTCAGTTCTTGGACACGTGTCTCGATGATCATACGCATCACGGAATACCTGGAAAACACAAACATCGTTGCATCAGGCTCTGTTGTAAGTGACAGGACACCGCTCCCTCAGGACTGTACCGGGAGTGTCGACCTGGTTATAACATTCAGGAGTGGAACATACTCACACACCCACCATCTTTCTCAAGCAATGGTGCCACCCTCTCCGTTACAACAGACAGCAAAAGCGTTCTGGAAACCTTTCTCATGTATGGAATCAGGCAGGAAAGGGAAGTTGGGGGCTGGGGGGGGGGGGGGAGATAAACATCTGCAATATTCGTATTGAGTAGAGAGCAGGCTCGAAGGGCCCAATAGTCCGCTCTTTCCCCAATTTCATCCAGTCGGAACCCCCCCATACTGGGAAGCAACCCAATCAAATAGAGGTTTGTCTCTCATTGATAATCAATACTTACACCTCAGGTTTTACACAAGAAATCTGACTTCTGCGTGCACTTCCTGCCAGCGATTTCACCCAAGCCCCCTGGATTTTAGGTCATCATTAGAAGGTCCTATGTCAACATGTCACACTGTTTTTTTTCCACCCCTTTCTAAATTAACTCCAAAGTGTTCGGTGCTCGCTCCCACCGAAGTGAAGGTAGTGAGCACCAATGCAGATGTTGGCGCTCCCTCCCCCATCTCCTCTCAGGTTGACCCACAGCGCCGAGATCTGGGCAGGAACTCACTTGCGTGTCAACTTCTTCACCTCCCGATCTTCCTCTTCTTTCAGCTTTACAATAAAACTCTGCAGCACTGGCATTTCAAACTTGATGTATTGAGCAACCTGGATTCGGGGGAGGGGACAGGGGAGAGATAAGAAGAAAAAATGAGCCAAGTATTTGGGAAGGTTCTGCCAAACATTGACACTTGGCCATCTTTACTTCCTGCCACAACAGCCCCTGTCGATTGTACCCGAGTAGGCAGGCAAATGAGAATTCCACACGGATCCGGGACATGGGCAGCAGGGTAGCATGGTGGTTAGCATAAATGCTTCACAGCTCCAGGGTCCCAGGTTCGATTCCCAGCTGGGTCACTGTCTGTGTGGAGTCTGCACGTCCTCCCCCTGTGTGCGTGGGTTTCCTCCGGGTGCTCCGGTTTCCTCCCACAGTCCAAAGATGTGCGGGTTAGGTGGATTGGCCATGCTAAATTGCCCGTAGTGTCCTAATAAAAGTAAGGTTAAGGGGGGGGTTGTTGGGTTACGGCTATAGGGTGGATACGTGGGTTTGAGTAGGGTGATCATGGCTCGGCACAACATTGAGGGCCGAAGGGCCTGTTCTGTGCTGTACTGTTCTATGTTCTATCTTGTACCTCCGGTTAACGTTTCTTCATTATAATGGTCAATTCCTATGTAAACACGTCACTTTGTAATGACCCCTTTAGGCCTGTGGTGGCACTGTAGCACCTCACCTGTGCCCCCCTGTGCCAGTTCCACACTCTACTTGCCAACAAGGCCGGGGGGGTCAGGGTGACTCACAGAGTCTGGTTGGGGAAACTCAGGTCATATACAAGGAGGAGATAAAGAAGGTTTTCACTATTCCTGGCCAGACGTTGCTGACACAGGTCCCTGTATTGTAACGTGCACAACGGTGAAACGCAGGGGAGCAGCTCTTGGTAGTTCACAGTCCTTTCGACTTTCCGCCTCCCTTCAAAACGGTACCCAACCTTTGCTCGGAGCTCTTTGACAAGCCGGCTGCAAGGTTGTGTGTGGGAACGGTCAGGGTGACTGCTGCCCTGCATGGCTGGGCAGAGAAAACGGTCATAGAATTTCTGCAGCGAAGGAGGCCATTAGGCCCATCGAGTCTGCACCGGCCCTCTGAAAGAGCTCCCCACCTAGGTCCACTCCCCCACCCTATCCCCACAACCCAACCTTACCCACACATCATTGAACACGAAGGAGCAATTGCAGCGCGGCCAATCCGCCTAATCTGTACTTCTTTGTGGGAGGAAACCGGAGCACCCGGAGGAAAACCCACGCAGACACGGGGAGAACGTGCAGACTCCGCACGGACGGTCACCCAAGGCCGGAATGGAACCCGGGTCCCTGGAGCTGTGAGGCAGCAGTGCTAACCACTGTGCCGCCATGCTGCCCGTGTCCTTGCATCCAGCCAACTGAGCAAACTATCTCCCCCACCCACCCCCTAAATCCGTACCCATCAAAAAGAATGGTTATTATTTCCCTCGTTCACAATCTCACTGGTGGTTGCGTTGATCGATAAACAAACAAGAAAACAAAAAGGACTCACGTCATAGGTCACCTCTTCACCCAGATCCTTCTCCATGAGGAAGATCTTAGCTATGGCTTCACATGGTCCCTGAAGAATGCGAGAGATCAGAGGGTAGTCCGAATCCTTCAACTTTGTTCTTTCTGGAGAGAGATACACCATCAAAAACACAATAGCAAGAAAGCTCTTTGAGCCCTCACAAACTATTGCCCTCACCCCAACATGAGCTAGAGCAGGGGTGGGCAAACTTTTCCGTGCAAGGGCCACATTCAGAAATTCACAATTTTAAAGGGCCGCATAGTATATTAAGTAAAATAATTACTTCACCCAGTTATGATTCTGGGCGCCTCATATAGAACATAGAACAGTACAGCACAGAACAGGCCCTTCGGCCCTCGACGTTGTGCCGAGCCATGATCACCCTACTCAAGTCAACATATCCACCCTATACCAGTAAGTAACCCAACAGCCCCCCCCCCCCTCCCCCCCCCCATTAACCTTAAAAAAAAATGTTTTTTAAAAAATGTTTTTTTTTAATGACTTGGTGGGCCGCAGTTTGCCCACCCCTGAGCTAGAGAATCAGGGTGTGTGGTTCTCCTTCACACAAGGACCACAGAAACAGGAGGAGTGGACCAATGAGGGGCCTCACGGTAGCATGGTGGTTAGCATCAATGCTTCACAGCTCCAGGGTCCCAGGTTCGATTCCCGGCTGGGTCACTGTCTGTGTGGAGTCTGCACGTCCTCCCACTGTGTGCGTGGGTTTCCTCCGGGTGCTCCGGTTTCCTCCCACAGTCCAAAGATGTGCGGGTTAGGTGGATTGGCTATGCTAAATTGCCCGTAGTGTAAGGTTAATGGGGGGGATTGTTGGGTTACGGGTTACGTGGGTTTGAGTAGGGTGATCATGGCTCGGCACAACATCGAGGGCCGAAGGGCCTGTTCTGTGCTGTACTGTTCTATGTTCTATGTTCTAATCGGCTTTTTGAGCCTGCCCAGCCAATCAATAAGATCTTCAGCTCCCCATCCCCCAAGAGACAGGAAATCCTTGACTCGTAACCCTGGAGAGAAGAACTCTCTCCTCCTCCGAGTCCTCAGTAAATCAGCCCCTCATCCGGTGGTTGAGCTCCCTGTTCGAGATTCCCCAGCCAGGGGAAATCAGTGTCAACCCCCTTCTGAATATTCTGTGCTTCACTCAGAGCACCTCTCATTGTTCTCCAATCCTCAGAATGCAGAGCTGATTTATTCACCCTCTCATTCCCGAGACCAAACCTAGTGAACCATCACTGTTATCACCTCCAATCCAGTATATCCTTCCTCCAATCGGGAGACTGAAACGGCACACAGTATTCCAGGTGTGCCCTGATTAAAACCCAGAGCGATGGCAGGAAAAAACCTTTACTCTTGTATCCCAATCCCTTTTCAATGTCGGCCAGTGGTGGGCAACCCGGAGAGCAGGGGTCCGCCAGCAGCCGATTGGGTTCAGAGTGTGGCATGTGGTCAATGTATTTAATCTTATTCCTGGTCAGTGAACAAGCCCGATTCGACCTCGCGGCCTATGGGGATGAAGGAGGGTCACTCATTCGGCCCAATCACCAGCCTCGGCTGATATAGACAAACATTCCATTGCTGGTCACACTTTTAAGGCTCTTCCTGTTCGTTCCCTTCGTTCCCATTTCGTCTTACTCGTTTTTGTTCCGTGGATCGTTAACAGACATACTTCCTCAGCCTGACTTAAAAGGTAAGGAACTCAACGTGTCAAAATAGCACACGGTGTCATCACGTTTTGTATATTTTGGGCAGAAGGACCCAGGCTCTCTGGTTGTCAAGAGATTAGAAGGGTTTGTTTCAATTGTTTAGCTGGTGACCAATGGGTTGGCCAGGGATAGTACTCTGCCCGGCAACTGACAGCGATCGGTTCCAGTCAGGTGGGGTTTATCGGAAAGAACCCAGGAGATGCTACTGGACTCTCACAGTGGGAGCAGCTCTCTCTCTTTCTCTGCTCTTCTGCCTACTGTCTTAAGACAGAAGCTTCTAGACCCTGGAAGAAGAAGCTGCCGCTCTCTCTCAAAAACTGGTTGCCCGATATTCCTGTGAGTCTGCAGTAAAAATCATTACAAGCTGAAAGAAACATCCATCTGGAAGCCTCGACTGAAGAAACTAACTGGGAGATGCCCATCTGAAATAAGGACTCTTATCCTTTTACTTTTCTCGTTATTGTACATGCCTCTTTCGTGTGTGTGAGAGCGTGAATGAATGAAGAGTTATCGGGGGGGGTTATATTTTAGAGAATGGTTCACCAGCTCTGTATGTTGCCAATTTAGTTATAAATTTTTGTTTTTTTAAAACAAATTTAGAGTACCCAATTAATTTTTTCTAATGAAGGGGCAATTTAGCGTGGCCAATCCACCCGTCTGCACATCTATTTTGGTTGTGGGGGCGAAACCCACGCAAACACGGGGAGAATGTGCAAACTCCACACGGACAGTGAGCCGGGGCCGGGATCGAACCTGGGACCTCGGCGCCCTGAGGCAGCAGTGCTAGCCACTGCACCACCGTGCTGCCCTACCCTGTCCAGTCCTGTTAGAATTTTATAGGTTTCTATGAGATCCCCCCTCATTCTTCTGAACTCCAGCGAGAGCAATCCTAACCGATTCAATCTCTCCTCATACGACAGTCCCCGCTATCCCAGGAATCAGTCTGGTAAACCTTCGCTGCACTCCCTAGAGAGCAAGAACATCCTTCCTCAGAGAAGGAGACCAAAACTATACACAATACTCCAGGTGTGGCCTCACCAAGGGAGAGAGCGGGTAAATGGAGTTGAAATCAACCATGATTGAATGGTGGAGTGGACTCGATGGGCCGAATGGCCTTACTTCCACTCCTATGTCGTATGGTCTTATGGTCTTGCAGCAAGACATCCCAGCTCCTGTACCCGAAACCTCTTGCAATGAAGGCCAACATACCATTTGCCTTCTTGACCGCCTGCTGTACCTGCACGCTTACCTTCAGTGACTGTAGTACAAGGACACCCAGGTCTCGTTGCACATTCCCCTCTCCTAATTTATGGCCAGATAATAGTCTGCCTTCTTGTTTTTGCAACCAAAAAGTGATTACCACGCATTTCACCAAATTATACTGCATCTGCCATTCATTTGCCCACTGGTCAATTTGTTCAAATCCTGCTGAAGCACCTCTGCATCCTCCTCACAGCTCACCCTCCCACCCAGCTTCCTGTCATCTGCAAATTTGGAGATATTACCTTTCGTTCCCTCATCTGAATCATTAATATATATAGCGAATAGCTGGGGTCTCAGCACCGATCGCTGCGGTACACCACTAGTCACTGTTTGCCAATTTGGAAAAAGGCCCGTTAATTCAAATGCTTTACATAGAACATAGAACGATACAGCGCAGTACAGGCCCTTCGGCCCTCGATGTTGCACCGACATGGAAAAAATCTAAAGGCCATCTAACCTACACTATGCCCTTATCATCCATATGCTTATCCAATAAATTTTTAAATGCCCTCAATGTTGGCGAGTTCACTACTGTTGCAGGTAGGGCATTCCACGGCCTCACCACTCTTTGCGTAAATAAACCACCTCTGACCTCTGTCCTATATCTATTACCCCTCAATTTAAGGCTATGTCCCCTCGTGCTAGCCACATCCATCCGCGGGAGAAGGCTCTCGCTGTCCACCCTATCTAACCCTCTGATCATTTTGTATGCCTCTATTAAGTCACCTCTTAACCTTCTTCTCTCTAACGAAAACAACCTCAAGTCCATCAGCCTTTCCTCATAAGATTTTCCCTCCATACCAGGCAACATCCTGGTAAATCTCCTCTGCACCCGTTCCAAAGCTTCCACGTCCTTCCTATAATGAGGCGACCAGAAGTGTACGCAATACTCCAAATGCGGCCGTACTAGAGTTTTGTACAACTGCAACATGACCTCATGGCTCCGGAACTCAATCCCTCTACCAATAAAGGCCAACACACCATAGGCCTTCTTCACAACCCTATCAACCTGGGTGGCAACTTTCAGGGATCTATGTACATGTTTCCTGTCTGCCAACCAGTTTTCTATCCATCTCAATGCACCACTCCTAATACCATGTACTTTAATTTTACACGATAATGACTTGTGCGGGACCTTGTTGAAAGCTTTCTGAAAGTCCAAATATACCACATCCATTTGCTCCCCCTTGTCAACTCTACTAGTTACATCCTCGAAGGATTCCAGTAGATTTGTCAAATGTTATTTCCCTTTCATAAGTCTATGCTGACTCTGACCAATCCTGTCACTGTTTTCTAAGTGCTCTGCTATAAAATCTTTGATGATGGATTCTAGAATTTTCCCCACTGCCGACTCAGGCTGACTGGTCTATAATTCCCTATTTTTTCTCCACCTCCCTTTTTAAATATTGGAGTTACATTCGCTCCCCTCCAATCTATAGGAACTGTTCCAGAGTCTATGGAATCCTGGGAAGATGACCACCAATGTATCCACTATTTCTCGAGCCACTTTCTCAACGACCCTGGGACGTAGACTTTCCAGCCCTCAGGATTTATCAGCCTTTATCCCATGAATTTTCCCCAACACCGTGGAGGTACGGGGCCTCACGGTAGCATGGTGGTTAGCATCAATGCTTCACAGCTCCAGGGTCCCAGGTTCGATTCCCGGCTGGGTCACTGTCTGTGTGGAGTCAGCACGTCCTCCCCGTGTGTGCGTGGGTTTCCTCCGGGTGCTCCGGTTTCCTCCCACAGTCCAAAGATGTGCGGGTTAGGTGGATTGGCCATGCTAAAATTGCCCGTAGTGTAAGGTTACTGGGGGGATTGTTGGGTTACGGATATACGGGTTACGTGGGTTTAAGAGGGGTGATCATTGCTCGGCACAACATCGAGGGCCGAAGGGCCTGTTCTGTGCTGTACTGTTCTATGTTCTATGTTCTATGTACCGTTTCTGTGCAGTTCCTTGCTCTTACTGAATCCTGGGTACCCCCAACATTTCTGGGATCCGATTTGTGAAGACAGAATCAGAGTATGAGTTTAGTTGCTCAGCCATTTTTTTGTCCCCTATTACGCAGAGAGGGTAAACTTTGAGATTCTTTGAGGGCAGCACGGTAGCATGGCGGTTAGCATAAATGCTTCACAGCTCCAGGGTCCCAGGTTCGATTCCCGGCTGGGTCACTGTCTGTGCGGAGTCTGCACGTCCTCCCCGTGTGTGCGTGGGTTTCCTCCGGGTGCTCCGGTTTCCTCCCACAGTCCAAAGATGCGCGGGTTAGGTGGATTGGCCATGATAAATTGCCTGTAGTGTCCTAAAAAGTAAGGTTAGGGGGGGGGTTATTGGGTTAACGGGTATAAGGTGGGTTTGAGTAGGATGATCATGGCTCGGCACAACATCGAGGGCCGAAGGGCCTGTTCTGTTCTGTACTGTTCTATGTTCTATGTTCTATATTCCCAGCAGGGAGTGAGCGTGGAAACTGAGCGAGCCAGCCTAACTTCAGCACAGTTCCCCAGGCAGACAGGGGAATGGTCGCTGGTGGGGTGGAACATCACCCACCGAGTTAACATCCGGGGAGGTGGGTGACTTATCCAAACTGACCTGACGATCTGGCGCAATTTGCCGTGTGTTCTAACCCAATCTGTGAGATTTGACATTAAGGCGATTCCTTTCTCCCTGACACCTAAACCTTGTTCCGCAAGATCTCAAGACAGATGTACCGTCAGCCGCTGACTCACCTCCACTGGTGTGAACAACGTAAAGTGCAAATTCATCAAAACTGTTCACGATCTGGAAAGAAGAGGGGGGAGAAAGAAGAATCACATTATATCTACCCTTGCAGAAGCTCTCAGCTCTCTCTGGCCTTCCATAGGGCTTGCTACCTCCTCCCAATCTCCTTTCCCCATCAGCTGGGGGGGGGGGGGGAGGAGCTAACCAACCTGCATGGGGGTAGCAGCTTTAAAGTGGGAAAAAGGTCCCATTGTCTTTCCCCCAGGAACCAGGATGAGGAATGGACATTGAGCCGACAGAGGTGAGATAGTCCCAGTGGGTGTGGAGGTACAGGGTTGGCGATCGATAACCAGGCCAGAGATGGATTTGGAGAAAGGCAGAGCGGATGGGAGAGCGAGTGGAGAGGTTTCCAAAAGGGACTGCAGGAGGCAGTACACGGGTTTGTGTGGGTGAAGGCATTGATGCTAATGGTGGGCACCAGAGATAGCAGGACACATACACGTTGGAGGGAGCTTCCAGGGCTGGAGGAGGCGGACTGAGAAAGGGAAGGGACCGAGATATCAGGCGGAGGCTTTCAAATCAAAGGCATTGGGGGAAACAGGGGCCAACACAGTCTAGTGAGCACACCGGTGAACGGGAGATGGATTGAGACAGGGCACAGGGAGCAGAGTTCCAGATCAACTGAGGTTTCTGCGGAGTTTGGGAATGGGTACATTTTCCAGAGACACATGTCGAGACACGAGGAAGTTTCAGAGCAGATCAGAGCGGATGTCGATCAAGAATCTGACAGTAAAGGCTTGGAGGGCCGAAGGGCCTGTTCCTGTGCTGTATTGGTTCTTTGTTCCTCGTAAACAGTCTCAATCAGCATTCCCAAATAGCAGTCAGAGGACATAACCGCTTCAGATTTGGTCAAAGTACTTTATTGGATGGCCGAATGTCCAGAGGATAGTGAGGAGGTCAGCAATTGATGTGACGGTGTAACCACCTCATGTAATATCTCTCACCAGATCCTCTTTCCTCACACCAACCAGCGGGAGATTCCCACCTTACCTTAAACTTGTTGAGGAGCAGGTTGAGGACTTGCAGAGTACTCATCGTGCTGTTTACACGGACATTAGTAATAGAACCAAAGGCAGGGGTGAAGACAGACGTCTGGAAAACAGAGAGAGAGACATAGAATTGTTACAGTGTTGCTCAGCCCATCATGTCTGCACCAACGAGGAAGAGAGTGTGTTCTCTCGGAGAAGTTTTCAATGATACAGTCTAAACCCATTTGGGGCAGAAAGTTGCCATGAGCTTATTATTTAAATTTGCTTATATGATTTTCCTCCTGTTTCCTCCCACAAGTCTCGAAAGACGTGCTTGTCAGCCGAGTTGATTCTGAATTCTCCCTCTGCGTACCCGAACAGGCGCCGGAATGTGGCGACTAGGGGTTTTTCACGGTAACTTCATTGCAGCGTTCATGTAAACATACTTGTGACAACAATAAAGATTATTATGGGCTTCGCTGGCTGGACCAGCTTGTGTTGCCCATCCTGAGTTGCCCTCCAGAAGGTGGTGGGTGAGCCGCCTTCTCGAACCGGCTGCAGTCCCATGAGGTGTAGGTGCACCCACTGTGCTGTTAGGGAGAGAGTGACAGGATTCTGACCCAGTGACGACAGCCAGAGAGTGTGACCCGAGAACGGACACGGAGTGAAGCTTGGTGCATGGGACTCCAACCTCCCTCTTAGAACATAGAACAGTACAGCACAGAATAGGCCCTTCGGCCCTCGATGTTGTGCCGAGCAATGATCACCCTACTCAAACCCACGTAACCCGTATACCCGTAACCCAACAACCCCCCCATTAACCTTACACTACGGGCAATTTAGCATGGCCAATCCACCTAACCCGCACATCTTTGGACTGTGGGAGGAAACCGGAGCACCCGGAGGAAACCCACGCACACACGGGGAGGACGTGCAGACTCCACACAGACAGTGACCCAGCCGGGAATCGAACCTGGGACCCTGGAGCTGTGAAGCATTGATGCTAACCACCATGCTACCGTGAGGCCTCTCTTCTCTCTGGAATTGAAAACCAACATCCTCAGCTACTCCTTGTGGGACAGGGGGGGGTCCGAAGGACACAAGGTATTATGTAGGCGCGTTCAGTAATGATTGAAAACGGGGATAGGAATTTTTAAAAATTAATTCATGGGACATGAGCATCGATGGCCTCGCTAATTCCCCTCGAACCGCTGCTTGCATTTTCGAGTTAATCTCATTGCCTTCCCCCGCCCCCCCCCTCCGCCCCGACGAAGCAGGCAGTGTGGGAAAGGCTCCAAGAATAATTCGAAGCACAATTGGGCCTCACGGTAGCATGGTGGTTAGCATCAATGCTTCACAGCTCCAGTGGTCCCAGGTTCGCTTCCCGGCTGGGTCACTGTCTGTGTGGAGTCTGCACGTCCTCCCCGTGTGTGCGTGGGTTTCCTCCGGGTGCTCCGGTTTCCTCCCACAGTCCAAAGATGTGCGGGGTAGGTGGATTGGCCATGCTAAATTGCCCATAGTGCAAGGTTAATGGGGGGATTGTTGGGTTACGGGTATACGGGTTACGTGGGTTTAAGTAGGGTGATCGTTGCTCGGCACAACATCGAGGGCCGAAGGGCCTGTTCTGTGCTGTACTGCTCTATGTTCTAATTAGTATTATCGACATTGTCGATGATCCTCCCTTGGGATCCCAGTGAGTGCTTGACCAGGCGAGGACCTACCTTATGATTATAGAAGTGGCCGTTGATGGAGAAGCGATGTCTCCTAATTCTCCTCTTGTCACTCGGTGATCGAAGGTTTGTTCTCCGGAATAGCAGGGCTCCGGCATCACTCTTTGTCCTCATTAACTGCGAACTCACTGGATCACCGATGGTACACTCCTGGCAATCTGGGGAGGCCAGAACGGAGGGCATTCATTCCCTGTAGCCAGTCCACTCTCCTCAGCGCAGGCCCCACCCTCCAACCCCAGGTGTCCAAGCCTGCCCACTGGGCCTCAAATCCTCAAGCGAGGAGGAGTGAAAACGCCCTCCCTTCCTCACCATTCCCAGCTGCTGGATGGGGAGACATGCAGGACTAGGATCAGCAACGTCCCAGTCTAGTCTCTCCTTCCACAAGGAGCCGGCTTGGGAAGAAATGGACAGAGTCAATCTTCCTCTTGGTGACTGCGCCTGACATTGGGCAGACTGGGAAGGCAGGAGAAGAGGGCACAGACTTGGAGAGGGAGGCAGGGGAAAGACAAGGAGGCAGCTGTCAGAACCGGACTCTCCAGCTCCGGGAATGGTCCAGGAATAAGGATGGACATTAATCAGCTGGCAGTTCACTGGATCATTGTGGAATGATTGATTGAAGGAGTTCTGAGGGTTGATAAAGGATCCCCGGAGATCGGGAGGGGGAGGAATCTGAGCCAGGCTATACAAGTGAGAAGTTAGGAAGCATTTCCTCACACAAATCCTGGGAAATGCACGCACTGCTCTCTCACCGGGCTGCCAACTGTGATTCCAGGTATTCCTGGAGGTTTGATCACATCGCTTACCTCCTCGCCCCACCCCGCCCCCAATTAATCGGCCAACACACCCATCCCAGTGACATATGGCCTCCCTACGCCCGTCCCTGTGACGTACGCCCGACCCTGTGACGTACGGCCTCCCTACACCCGTCCCTGTGACGTACGCCCGTCACCGTGACGTACGGCCTCCCTACGCCCATCCCTATGACATACGGCCTCCCTACGCCCATCCCAGTGACGTACACCCTCCCTACGCCCGTCCCTGTGACGTACGCCCGTCACCGTGACGTACGGCCTCCCTACACCCGTCCCCGTGACGTACACCCTCCCTACGCCCGTCCCTGTGACGTACACCCTCCCTACGCCCGTCCCTGTGACGTACGGCCTCCCTACGCCCGTCCCCGTGACGTACGGCCTCCCTACGCCCATCCCTGTGACGTACGGCCTCCCTACGCCCGTCCCTGTGACGTACGGCCTCCCTACGCCCGTCCCCGTGACGTACGGCCTCCCTACGCCCGTCCCCGTGACGTACGGCCTCCCTACGCCCGTCCCCGTGACGTACGGCCTCCCTACGCCCGTCCCCGTGACGTACGGCCTCCCTACGCCCGTCCCCGTGACGTACGGCCTCCCTACGCCCATCCCTGTGACGTACGGCCTCCCTACGCCCGTCCCTGTGATGTACGGCCTCCCTACACCCGTCCCCGTGACGTACGGCCTCCCTACACCCGTCCCTGTGCCTTACGGCCTCCCTACGCCCCTCCCTCTGACGTACGGCCTCCCTACGCCCGTCCCTGTGACGTACGCCCGTCCCCGTGATGTACGCCCACCCTACGCCCGTCCCCGTGACGTACGCCCTCCCTGTGACGTATGGCCTCCCTACGCCCCTCCCTGTGACGTACGGCCTCCCTACGCCCCTCCCTGTGACGTACAGCCTCCCTACGCCCCTCCCTGTGACGTACGGCCTCCCTACGCCCGTCCCTATGACGTACGGCCTCCCTACACCCGTCCCTGTGATGTACGGCCTCCCTACGCCCGTCCCTGTGACGTACGGCCTCCCTACGCCCGTCCTGTGACGTACGGCTACCCTACATCTGTCCCCGTGACGTACGGCCTCCCTACGCCCGTCCCTGTGACTTACGGCCGTCCTACGCCCATCCCTATAACCTACGGCCTCCCTACGCCCGTCCCTGTGACGTACGGCCTCCCTACGCCCATCCCTGTGACCTACGGCCTCCCTAAGCCCATCCCCGTGACTTACGGCCTCCCTAAGCCCATCCTTGTGACGTACGGCCTCCTTACGCCAATTGAAAAGCAAAATGACCCCATTACCCAATTGGATAATGCTCGGCTGGCGGCCAAACAGCACCATTTCCCCCCCCCCCCCCCCCCCCCGCCACCACACCCCCCCCCCCCCCCCCCCCCCCGGCCCCTACTCCGTTTTCAGTCATTTGTTTATCTGTTGAGAAGAGAAATGCCAAAGAAAATGGCAAAAACACAATTTTTGTGAATGTCCCGGGGGTCTTTCTCCAGGGTCGCTCACAGCAATGTCGTGAAGATTGACCTTCAATTCCCCGAGACTCCAGGTCAACCCTGGGGGAGTCGGCAACTCGATCAATCCGTCATTTCCCATCGGAGATCCAAGATCTTCTGGATGACTTTTAAATACAGAGGGTGCGCGATCCCACACGAGGGGCCGAATGGCCTTTTGCGAACAGGTGTTTTGAAGCGGGACTGAGGAGAATCTTACTGTCGTCACTCTGCATCACCGTCTCCGTGTTCTCGGGCACACTTTCCGACTCCTCCACTTTCACATCTGGTATGACAAAGGTCGTCTTTGTGACCCTGTGCGGAGACGAGCAGGTTAGCAGATCACCAACAGCAATTAAAGATTAATCAGGGGGAAGGAACATCTCTGAACTGACCCCACAATGTGAAAATAACATTCACATCGAGAAGAATAGTCAACACCCTTCACTCCCCTTGATCCACTCTCATCCCCGTTTACCCCCTGCTCAGCAATACCTCCTCCCGTTACCCCACCCTCTCCCGTTACTCCCTCCTCCACATGCCCCTCTCCGAGGGGATCATCATAGAATTTACAGTGGAGGAGGCCATTCGGCCCATTGAGTCTGCACCAGCCCTCAGAAAGAGCACCCTACTCAAGCCCACACCATCACCCTATCCCCGTAACCCCTTGGTCACTCAGGGCAATTGATTCAGGGCCAATCCTCCTCACCTGCACACCTTTGGACTGTGGGAGGAAACCGGAGCACCCGGAGGAAACCCACGCAGACACGGGGAGGACGTGCAGACTCCGCACAGACAGTGACCCAGCCGGGAATCGAACCCAGGACCCTGGAGATGTGAAGCAATTGTGCTAACCACTGTGCTGTCACAACGGGTTAAACTGAATCAGCTCCTGATGGATTTTGGAATTTCGTATTCCAACAGGATTAAAATTAGAATTAGAATTAGAACAGTACAGCACAGAACTGGCCCTTCGGCCCTCGATGTTGTGCCGAGCAATGATCACCCTACTCAAACCCACGTAGCCACCCTATACCAGTAACCCAACAACCCCCATTAACCTTATTTTTTTAGGACACTAAGGGCAATTTAGCATGGCCAATCCACCTAACCCGCACATCTTTGGACTGTGGGAGGAAACCGGAGCA